>NC_091239.1:15212813-15252984 GCF_040958095.1 Procambarus clarkii | reverse complement strand
GGGGACCCCAGGGAGAGTGCGGACCCCAGAGAGAGTGCGGGGACCCCAGGGTGAGTGCGGGGACCCCAGGGAGAGTGCGGGGACCCCAGGGAGAGTGCGGGGAACCCAGGGAGAGTGCAGGGACCCCAGAGAGTGTGGGGACCCCAGGGAGAGTGCGGGGACCCCAGGGAGAGTGCGGGGACCCCAGGGAGTGTGGGGACCCCAGGGAGAGTGCGGGGACCCCAGGGAGAGTGTGGGGACCCCAGGGAGAGTGCGGGGACCCCAGGGGCCAGCCCGCCAACGCTGCCAGCTGAACGCAGCAGCAAGCACACACCATGTCAACAAGCAGCCCGCGCCGCCCCTACACTCCCCCCTACACCTTTACCCCCAGCTCCTCGCTCTCCCACCTCTCCCCCAGCAGTGAGACCGCGCAGGTCTCTATGGCCACTCATTACCTTACTGTAATGTATGCAAAAACTCCCGAAAGAGATATACTTACAGCTTAAAAAAAAAAAAGATCAGACTGCTCACCAGACACAACACCGCCGCTGCTCCCAACTGGGTCGGTTACTCGCCGGTGGCCGGTGACGCCGAGTTTAATGGTAGAAAACGGTGTATTTTAATGGTAAACTTTGTCATGGTTTCATGCCTTTGCTTTAACCTATTTACCTGAATCGACCCGAAAAAGCCGTCGTATCTAGTGTCCTCAATGGGGACAGGAAGCTGGTGGATGTTATTTTGGCCTCAAATCACCAGAAATGATGAGGATAGACAACCTATATTTTGTCTAATCTATGACTATACTGAGCAAGAAACTCAGGGTTGTGGGAGCATATTTTTTAATTTTTAATTCATAGTGTTGGGGACAGGAAGCCAGGCGATATATACAGAATATGTTAAGCTTATACCGAAGTCCCTGTCCCATCCCTTCCCCCCCCCCCCCAGGGTCAAATTACTGACCCCACACAGGATTTGTAACCTCATAATAAGCTAACTCCTGGGTACCTATTTACTACTAGGTGGACAGTAAATTTCACAGATGCGCGTTTCCATGCGCAAATAAGGCGAGAGGAAACGCGCCCAACCATTTCTGTGCCGCCTGGGATTCGAACCCAGAATTCTGGATTGCGAGTCGAGAACGAACCCGACTGTACCACCGGAATTTGATGGTGATTAAGTGGTACACTTTTACCTGGGTTTACCTGAGAGTCACTAACATTGGTGGCCTCGACGAGGACAAGAAGCCGGCGGCTTGTCGAGTATGCACCTAGTTGTGCTTGCGGGAGTTGAGCTCTGCTTTTTCGGCCCGCCTCAACTTTCAATCAATCAACCGTTACTAACTACTATTTTTTCACACACACACTCCCAGGAAGCAGCCCGTAACAGCTGTCTAACTCCCAGGTACCTATTTACGGCTAGGTAAGAGGGGCATCAGGGTGAAAGAAACTTTGCCCCTTTGTTTCTGCTTAGTCCGGGAATGGAACCCACGCCACAGGATTACAATCCCCGCGCGCTGTTCACTCAGCTACCGGACACCCCCCTGCCCCACCCCGAGAGTCCTCCATTTGCTGTTAATTAGTTAATGGCTAATGGCTTCCAATATATGGAACTCACTCCATAATGAAGTTAATGGCTTCTAGCAAACCCATTAACACGCATAGCATTTCAGGCCCGTTTTTTAAAGCCAACAGAATGAGTAGTGAATTTTAACTTACAAGGTGAAAATTAATCTGGTCCAAACAATAATTATTGTGAGAGTTATATAATGGCAGAATTTAGATATTATTATTTTTTTATTAATTTATTTATTTATTTATATATATACAAGAAGGTACATTGGGATTGTGAGGATACACAGCATAGTAATTACATTCTTGTAAAGCCACTAGTACGCGCAGCGTTTCGGGCAGCTCCTTAATCTAAGAAAATTTTAAGTAGGTAAATACTTGCAAAATTTATAAAAATGATAATAGTTACATAGCAAGAAAAAAAATATATAAGATGAGAAAATTTTATATATTTATATTTTTGGATATTGTTTTTCATAATGATTACCTGATTCTGACAGACAATATAAGTAACATGTTCAACCATCTCGTAGAGTGTATATGAGAGACATTTATATACATATATTGGCGGGCTGCTGTATGCTGTGTTATAGATGATGTATTAGTGTGTGTAGGGTATGTTGTATTATACTGTATTCCATTGTATGAGGAAGGGAGGCGTGTCCAGTAGGTGTTGCCAGCTTGTTCGACCATTATATATATAAATAGTCATTGAAATCATTTAAGAATGTTTATTAGTTTAGTTATATTATTGTATAAAATAGTATGTTAGTATGATTGTGTATGTTTGAGAGTGATTACTTCAGTCTGTAGTGTGTATTATAAGAGTTATTAATCAGAATTTGGGAGGGATTAAAGACTTATGATTAAAAGGACTTAATTATGATAGTTAAAAATTTTGAATTTTGAATTTGAATTGTTGCAAGAGGCGTCTGAGGCAGCGAGGACGCTTACAAATTGTGAGGCTACCGTATGCTGCTAATTCACACAGTATTTTGTTCTACTAATTCTTTATCATCCTTAATTGCTGTAACAAGCGGTGGGGCCGGCCTGCTGGTGACAAGATCTGTTGGTTAAGTCTTGTTGTCATTTTTCTGTTCCTATGCCGTAGTGTGTGTTAATCTGTCTGGTATTATAATAATAATACCAGACAGAATAATACCAAAGGCGTTTGCCTTTCCATCGGAGACTTTCGGCGCCGTGGAGAGGTGGGGACCTGCTGCATGGGTAACAACTTCTCCATATCAACCTACCCTGGCTTTGCGCCCTGGAGAGACCACTCCAGACCGATAACCAGAGCACAACTCCATAGTCTCCTGAGACTGATGGATGCCTACTCCTATAATAATAAACCAATATATGTATGATTTTATTGTGTGCTTATCCCTATAAGTAAACTGATGTTCCCATTAACATAGCTTTAACTCCCTCATTTCCACCTTAATGGGGCTTGCAGTATAATTGTTTTTGGGTGAAAAAAAATACCTGTGAAGGTAGCATGAGGATATAACATTTATACATTTGGATTGCGCTTATAAAGACTCATTTATAAATTCTAATCCTGTTCTGAAACTCTTGAAAGATAGATGTGATCGTAAATGCATTAGTGTAAATTTAAATAAAGGAACATGTAATTAGTTCTTATTTGTAATGGAATTATTAAATCTATTATAGATTTAATCAATTATATTATTACTATTATAATATTATTATTATAAATTATTACTATTGTAATTATTATTATCAATGTTATTATAATTATTATTATTGTAATTATTATAATTATTTATAATTATTATTACTTTTATTGAATAAATAAATAAGTCCCCCCACTCCATGGCCGCGTTTTCTTCCATACACATTTTTTTTTTTTTTTAAAGATAAAGATGACATTAAAGATGAGATAAAACCCATGAACATCACACCAGAAATAAATGTCTGATATTTCCAGAGTCAGACTAAATCTATGCAAACATGCAAATAAAAGGATGTAATATATGGAACTACATAATGAATTAAACAAATTGTCTAGCCTAACAGTCTCCGTGGTGTAGTGGTAAGACACTCGCCTGGCGTTCCGCGAGCGCTATGTCATGGGTTCGTATCCTGGCCGGGGAGGATTTACTGGGCGCAATTCCTTAACTGTAGCCTCTGTTTAACGCAACAGTAAAATGTGTACTTGGATGAAAAAACGATTCTTCGCGGCAGGGGATCGTATTCCAGGGACCATAGGATTAAGGACTTGCCTGAAACGCTACGCGTACTAGTGGCTCTACAAGAATGTAACAACTCTTGTATATATCTCAAATACTTTATTCAAAAGTAGAAAATTGGAGTAACTAATTTCCTCACCATTGTGAGGAAATTGTGAGGCTATAGTATGCTGCTAATTCACATAGTAGTTTGTTCTGCTAATTCTTTATCATCGTTAATTGCTCTCAACTCTTTTAAGACATAACTGTAACATGCTCGTGTCCGAAGCTAGACACAAATACAATTAAATTATCAAGGATGGTAACAGAGTTCATTTCATGTGGTCTCCATCTCATGTTGGCCTCCGAATGCATGATAGAGCTGATAAGTTAGCCAAAGAATCTGCCTTTAAAGGAGCCGTTGAGTGTAACCTTGGATTGTAAATGAGCAATCTGAGAGCAGCAGTACACCGAGAACTTCAACAAGATCTTGTAGATCTGAGGCAAAGTGAAATTGACACCAGTAATTCCATCTATCATCATACTATCATGCAAGAGGAGCCACACATCTATGGATCATCCAATAAAATCAGCAGACTTCTAGATGTTACTACTGCTCGGCTTAGACTCGGTTACAAGTATCTCTGGGAATTCTCATTATCTGCTGATGTAGACCTGACCAAATGTAAACTGTGTCAACAAAATTATTCGCACACCCTCCGTCACTATGTGATGGAGTGCGAAAAGATACGAGAATTTAGAGACAATTCTATAACCAATGTTCCAGCGATGTGTCAATATTTCATTCAAAATGATCTGCTACCAGAAATTTTAGCCAAATATCCCCAGTTTGCTAACTGTAGGTAGTAACTAAGTGATTGTAACCTATCCACCGCTGCCCACTGGATGGGGGGCGGTGTAACCTATCCACCGCTGCCCACTGGATGGGGGGCGGTGTAACCTATCCACCGCTGCCCACTGGATGGGGGGCGGTGTAACCTATCCACCGCTGCCCACTGGATGGGGGGCAGTGTGTAGGACAAACATATAAATTTTGACACTAGCTCTCCACATATGTCAGTTGCTTAATTTAGAACCTGTACTTGAGGTCGATCTCGAACCCATTGTTGATGTGACGACTTATACTGAATTTTGTAACTAGCTCATCAAGGCTGTAACTTGCTTAGCTAAATGAATTGTGGGGTTCAGTCCCTGAGCCCATTATGTGCCTCTGTAACTCTTTCCGCTACCACCCACAAGATGGGTATGGGGTGCATAATAAATGAACTTAACTAAAGATGCAACCGCACAACAGCTGCCTAACTCCCTGGTACCTGTGTACTGTTAGGTGAACAGAGGCATCAGATGTGAAAGGAAACGTGCCTAACTGTTACTGTCCTGCCCGGGGATCGAACCCCGGTCCCTTGATTGTGAGCCGAGACTATAGACCACTGTGAACCTAACCAAATGTCAGTCACACATCTGAACCCTCACATCTGAACCCTCACATCTGAACCCTCACATCTGAACCCTCACATCTGAACCCACACATCTGAACCCTCACATCTGAACCCACACATCTGAACCCACACATCTGAACCCTCACATCTGAACCCTCACATCTGAACCCTCACATCTGAACCCTCACATCTGAACCCTCACATCTGAACCCTCACATCTGAACCCTCACATCTGAACCCATCCAACTGAACCCACACATCTGAACCCACACATCTGAACCCTCACATCTGAACCCACACATCTGAACCCACACATCTGAACCCTCACATCTGAACCCTCACATCTGAACCCTCACATCTGAACCCTCACATCTGAACCCTCACATCTGAACCCTCACATCTGAACCCTCACATCTGAACCCACACATCTGAACCCACACATCTGAACCCACACATCTGAACCCTCACATCTGAACCCTCACATCTGAACCCTCACATCTGAACCCACACATCTGAACCCTCACATCTGAACCCTCACATCTGAACCCACACATCTGAACCCTCACATCTGAACCCTCACATCTGAACCCACACATCTGAACCCACACATCTGAACCCACACATCTGAACCCTCACATCTGAACCCACACATCTGAACCCTCACATCTGAACCCTCACATCTGAACCCTCACATCTGAACCCTCACATCTGAACCCTCACATCTGAACCCACACATCTGAACCCACACATCTGAACCCACACATCTGAACCCACACATCTGAACCCTCACATCTGAACCCATCCATCTGAACCCATCCATCTGAACCCACACATCTTAACCCACACATCTGAACCCACACATCTGAACCCACACATCTGAACCCACACATCTGAACCCACACATCTGAACCCTCACATCTGAACCCATCCATCTGAACCCTCACATCTGAACCCATCCATCTGAACCCTCACATCTGAACCCATCCATCTGAACCCATCCATCTGAACCCACACATCTTAACCCACACATCTGAACCCACACATCTGAACCCACACATCTGAACCCACACATCTGAACCCACACATCTGAACCCTCACATCTGAACCCATCCATCTGAACCCATCCATCTGAACCCACACATCTGAACCCACACATCTTAACCCACACATCTGAACCCTCACATCTGAACCCACACATCTTAACCCACACATCTTAACCCACACATCTGAACCCTCACATCTGAACCCACACATCTGAACCCACACATCTTAACCCACACATCTGAACCCACACATCTGAACCCACACATCTGAACCCACACATCTTAACCCACACATCTGAACCCACACATCTGAACCCACACATCTTAACCCACACATCTGAACCCACACATCTGAACCCTCACATCTGAACCCACACATCTTAACCCACACATCTGAACCCACACATCTGAACCCACACATCTTAACCCACACATCTTAACCCACACATCTGAACCCACACATCTGAACCCACACATCTGAACCCACACATCTGAACCCACACATCTTAACCCACACATCTGAACCCTCACATCTTAACCCACACATCTGGACCCTCACATCTGAACCCACACATCTTAACCCACACATCTTAACCCACACATCTTAACCCACACATCTGAAAATAATTATTCATTGTGTCGGGGGACAGGCAGCCAGTATATATATACCTGTGTTTGCCTAAGAGCCACTAACACTATTGGCCTCGACGTTGACAGAAAGCCGGCGGCTTGTCGAAGTTCTCCCCCCCCCCGCTTTACCTTGATGATCTATTCCAGTTGGACTTTAAAAGTTAACAGCGTTTTGATATTAATGGCTTCAGCGGGTAGGCGGTTCCATGGGTTAATAACCCTGTGGGTGAAAAAACATCTGTTCTCAGACCAACATTGTGGCTTGTTGAGCTTGGACCCGTTGTTCCTTGTTTGTGTTACATCTGACCTTATGAAGACATTGTCAGGATCAACATCCTTCAACTTGTTCTGTATTTTAAGTTTTAATGAGGTCCGCCCTGGCATGCCTGGTTTGGAGGGCTGTTAGCCCTGTGGCCCTCAACCGTTCCTCATACGTGAGTTGACTTAGCTCTGGAATATTGGACATAGTGTACGTATGTACAAATACATATTGTACATGTTGATCAGACCACACACTAGAAGGTGAAGGGACGACGACGTTTCGGTCCGTCCTGGACCATTCTCACAATCGACTTGAGGAAGGTTCAGGACGGACCGAAATAGTCGTCGTCCCTTCACCTTCTAGTGTGTGGTCTGGTCAACATACTTCAGCCATTTTATTGTGATTCATCGTCTGCATATTGTACATGTTAGGCTTATATCGAGCTCACCCCCCCCCCCCCCAGAGTGGAACTTCTAACCCTCCCCAGGATACAACCCCACAAGCTGATTACAGGAAGTGACGACGTTTCGGTCCGTCCTGGACAACTATCAAGTCGATAATGGTCCAGGACAGACCGAAACGTCGTCACTTCCTTTTTTTCAGATGTGTGGGTTGGGTGCCTAAAAGAACAAAGGAAAGTGCAGAAGGCCTACCGGCCTGCACGAGGCAGCTCCTATGTATATCCCGCCAATATTATGGCGGTTGGTCATTTCCCGCCATCCTTGTGGGTCCCCTGACGCGCCGCGCCTCGGAACGCTTCTCCTTCTGGAATATTTACGTCGCTTACATTCCGAAGTTGTTCCCCAGAGGCCTGAGCTTATGCAGATTACTGCAGCCGGACTTTCAATGAAGACATAACAGGCAACATAAATCACATTATGTATTCAAACTTTTAAACCATGAGGACGATGTTTCAAAGTTGAAGTTTCTCAGGGAAAAAAACTCGGAAATAAACTCAGGTTCCCACACGGATAGACCAAGTGTTCCATTCCATTATCAGGCCAAGAGTAATCATATATAACCAGTCATACATATAATATATATATGTAATCATATATAACATATTAGGTGTAGAGACTGATATTTGGGGTCTGTGGCACAGTGGCATACGTCCTCGACTCGCAATCGAAAGATCCGGATTCAATCCCCATGCAGGACAGAAACGGTTGGACAATTTTTTTTTCATCTAATTCCTCTATTCACCTAGCAATCAAATAGGTACCCGTGAGTTAGGCAACTGTTGTAGGTTGCATCCTGCAGAAAATAAGTTTTTTACTAGATATACCTCGATAAGAATAAGTACAGGCTTCCTTCCAGGATATTGGAATTTATGTATTTATCTATTTATTTATATAGAAGAAGGTATATTGGGTTCATGAGAGTACATAGCATTGATGTTTTTACATGGTTGTAAAGCCACTAATACGCATAGCGTTTCGGGCAGGTCCTTGATCTAATATATAATTTTAAGTAGGTAATTTCTAGCAAAATTGAAAAGATGTTAACAGGTATATTGTAAGAAAATTGGATAAATATTAGTAGGTATACTAAAGTAAAATTTGAGGATTATCAACATGTACATTGTAGCATAATTTGAGGATTATTTAATGGTATAATGCAGTAAAATATGCGTTCAATATAACCATGATATATGATGATAGCGGTGATTACAATGGTAAAGATTATATGGCTTAGGCACATATATTAGAGGATAGGGTAGCACAAGATACAATGCGAGTTTCAAGCACCGGGTAGGAAACTATGAAGATGAAATCAGGTACATTTGGGTTTTATTTTTGAATAAGGCAAAAGTTGGACACCTTTTCAATTCATTAGGGAATGAATTCCAGAGACAAGAGGGGGGTAGAAATAGCCTTAGCTACCCTATGCCTTTGAGATGCATTTCTTTCTTGTCTCAATAATCATACTTGAACTTGAATCTATAGACTACGTCCCTTTATTTACATAAGAGTGTTTACACAGATTAAATTTGACTCTGGGGATATCAAAGATATATTTATTTTTGATGTGATGATTATGTGGTGATTTAGTTGAATCGTTTACCAGAGGGTCAACACCCCTAGTGGCCTCGACGGGGACAGGAATCCAGCCGGTTGTCAAAAGGAATCGTCATTATTTCTGAGGATTTCTATCCGGATTGATTCTGAACTGCAGTAATGCCTTAGGATTTAGAGCTTCGACGGGTAGGCAGTTCCAAGGATTTTTACCTGATTTACCTGAGGGCCACTAACACTAGTGGCCTTGACGAGGACAGGAAACCAGCGGCTTGTCGAAGGTCCCCTCCATCTGCCTTGATGAACTTTTCCAGTTGGACTTTTAAATGTAACAGTTTTGGCATTTACGGCTTCGGCGGGTAGGGGGTTCCGTGGGTTAATAACCCTTCGGCGGGTAGGGGGTTCCGTGGGTTAATAACCCTTCGGCGGGTAGGGGGTTCCGTGGGTTAATAACCCTTCGGCGGGTAGGGGGTTCCGTGGGTTAATAACCCTTCGGCGGGTAGGGGGTTCCGTGGGTTAATAACCCTTCGGCGGGTAGGGGGTTCCGTGGGTTAATAACCCTGCGGGTGAAAAAGCATCTTTTCTCAGTCCTACATTGTGGCTTGTTGAGCTTGAAACCTTTGCTCCTTGTGTGTGCAGGCGATGAGTCACAATAACGTGGCTGAAGTATGTTGACCAGACCACACACTAGACGGTGAAGGGACGACGACGTTTCGGTCCGTCCTGGACCATTCTCAAGTCGACTGTGAATCAAGACAATCGACTTGAGAATGGTCCAGGATGGACCGAAACGTCGTCGTCCCTTCACCTTCTAGTGTGTGGTCTGGTCAACTCCTTGTTTGTGTTACATCTGACCTGAACAAACTGTCCGCCTCAACAACCAACTTGTTCAGTATTTTAAAAGCTTCAATGAGATCCGCCATTGTTAGCCCTGTGACCCTCAACTGTTCCTGATACGTGAGTTGACTTTTCTCTGGAATGACTTTTATTGCCAGGTGTTGCACCTTCTCCAGAGCAGCTACGTTCTTCTGAAGATGCGGTCTCCATGAGCTCTTGGGTACAGTAATCCAAATGGGTCCGCTCCACCACACACTTACCTTCTGTATAGCTCCTTGAGACGCTTCTGGCCTCTCTACAGGTCTCTCCCGACACAAGGACAGTTATAGCTTCAACGAATCTAAGTAGTCCTCGTAGCCTGGTGGATAGCGCGCAGGACTCGTGATTCTGTGGCGCGGGTTCGATTCCCGCACGAGGCAGAAACAAATGGGCAAAGTTTCTTTCACCCTGAATGCCCCTGTTACCTAGCAGTAAATAGGTACCTGGGAGTTAGTCAGCTGTCACGGGCTGCTTCCTGGGGGTGGAGGCCTGGTCGAGGACCGGGCCGCGGGGACACTAAAGCCCCGAAATCATCTCAAGATAACCTCAAGAGAAGTACCTAACAAAAGTGCTGCATATTTTCTCACTAATACTGATCGACAACATTAATACTACTACTACTACTACTAATAATAATAATAAATACAATTAAAATTACATAAATATATTGTCTTTCATTTAAAGCTTTTGGTGAATGAAGCAGAGTATAAGGGAGCGACATGGCCTATAGAAAACAATCTTCAAAAATGCAAATGCTTTATAATCTCTCCTGGAAGCTAACATGATCTTAAGACAATAGTGAGAGGACTCAGCACGTGAGTCTCGTAACGGTGACTGACTAACCTCTGTTGGCTTGCAGGCGGTAGCAGCTGACCCGCCGATCAGAGCGCCTTCCCGATCACAGCAGTTGAGGGTTGTAAATATGTTGTAGGGTGAGAAGGCCGCCGGGAACTGCGGCAGGAGGGAGGCAGAGGTACTCACAGCTGGCGACGCCACGATCCACGAACTCGGAGCTGTTGTGTCAGCCATTGTGTATGGTACCATTCCATCTGTCTGGGTGTTGGGCCGGGCCACCCCTATCTGTAAAGGGAAGAGGTTTGGATAGTACTGGACGGTGTACTTGGATAGTACTGGAGGGTGTACGTGGATAGTACTGAAGGGTGTACGTGGATAGTACTGGACGGTGTACTTGGATAGTACTGGAGGGTGTACGTGGATAGTTCTGGAGGGTGTACGTGGATAGTACTGGAGGGTGTACTTGGATAGTACTGGAGGGTGTACGTGGATAGTACTGGAGGGTGTACGTGGATAGTTCTGGAGGGTGTACTTGGATAGTACTGGAGGGTGTACGTGGATAGTACTGGAGGGTGTACGTGGATAGTTCTGGAGGGTGTACGTGGATAGTACTGGAGGGTGTACGTGGATAGTACTGGAGGGTGTATGTGGATAGTTCTGGAGGGTGTATGTGGATAGTTCTGGAGGGTGTACGTGGATAGTTCTGGAGGGTGTACGTGGATAGTACTGGAGGGTGTACGTGGATAGTACTGAAGGGTGTACGTGGATAGTTCTGGAGGGTGTACGTGGATAGTACTGAAGGGTGTACGTGGATAGTACTGGAGGGTGTACGTGGATAGTACTGAAGGGTGTACGTGGATAGTACTGGAGGGTGTACGTGGATAGTACTGGAGGATATATACTCGGTGTCGAGGCCAGCAACAGCTAGTCGTCCTCAGGTGACTGTCATCTGTTTTTGTCTCCGCTGACGGTGGTGTGGTCGTGGAGCCCCGTCGTCAGACCACCGCTGACGGTGGTGTGGTCGTGGAGCCCCGTCGTCAGACCACCGCTGACGGTGGTGTGGTCGTGGAGCCCCGTCGTCAGACCACCGCTGACGGTGGTGTGGTCGTGGAGCCCCGTCGCCACACCACCGCTGACGGGAGTATCGTCGCGGAGCCCCCGGTAGCGACGCGCCGAGCGGGCCTGCCGCTGTTTATCGATCCTGTAGCGGAGGAGATCTGAGAGCGCGGCGCGGTACTGGACCACCACAGCCCCTTCCACACACCTGCCCCACACCTGCGGGGGTACTACAGATGCTCGCGAGCTCAACAGTAAAGTAAGAGCTTACTTAAATGAGGCACTTATACACAAAGCACAACACCGTAATGATAAAGAAAGCATTTTTAAGTGTCAAATTTTCTCAATAGAAAATTCCTTCAAAGCGACTTTATCCCATTTTTCTGTGCCTCTCCGCTCCTCGTGTTGTGTGCACTTACCTAGCTGCTTCTGGTGTGGGGGGAGCTTCAGCTCTTGGGCCCCACCTCTACTTTCAGTGAACTGTTGGGCAGGTTCCTTTACCTGTGGTCTACGTCCTCGACTCACAGTCAAGGGTCCCCGGGTTCGATTCCCGTACGGGACGGAAATGGTTGGGTATGTTTCCTTTCACCTAATGCGTATGTTCACCTAGTATTAAATATGTACCCGGGAGTTAAGGAACTGTTGTGATTTGGATTCCGCCCAGTTGGGTGGGTGTGGAGCACATGACTGTAAAGCTGCCGCCCAGTTGGGTGGGTGTGGAGCACATGACTGTAAAGCTGCCGCCCAGTTGGGTGGGTGTGGAGCACATGACTGTAAAGCTGCCGCCCAGTTGGGTGGGTGTGGAGCACATGACTGTAAAGCTGCCGCCCAGTTGGGTGGGTGTGGAGCAAGACTAGTAACTGTGCGACTCATCATAGATGTAAGTGCCTTGTATAGTGACTGTTGTGAGCCTCTTGTTGAATCACTCGTGACACAAAAAGATTATCGATGTGTATATGTATTTGTGTAAATGATTGAATATATATGTACATGTATATATAACATTAACAATTGTGTAACTAGGTTCACAAGATTGTCACTCTGGATTTATTAAGCGTAATTTTGTGTCTGACAAGATATGGATTCCATGCAAGTGCTGCATATTCCAGAATTGGTTTGGCATACGTGTAATACAGAATCCCGGAGAAGTCCTAGTTCAAGTGACTAAAGGCAGTCGTTACACTGGCCATCAGGGAAGGCCTGACGGCTGAGTGGACAGCGCTAGGGATTCGTAGTCCCAAGGTTCCGGGTTGGATCCCCAAATGGGATCTTCTTCGTCTGCTAGCGGAGTCTGCGAGTCTATGCTTCTTTGTCTGCCAGCCTACGCTTCTTCGTCTGCTAGCAGAGTCTGCGCGTCTACGCTTCTTTGTCTGCTAGCAGAGTTTGCGAGTCTACGCTTCTTTGTCTGCTAGCCTACGCTTCTTCGTCTGCTAGCAGAGTCTGCGAGTCTACGCTTCTTCGTCTGCTAGCAGAGTCTGCGAGTCTACGCTCCTTCGTCTGCTAGCAGCGTCTGCTAGTCTAAGCTCCTTCGTCTGCTAGCAGCGTCTGCTAGTCTACGCTCCTTCGTCTGCTAGCAGCGTCTGCTAGTCTACGCTCCTTCGTCTGCTAGCAGCGTCTGCGGGTCTACGCTCCTTCGTCTGCTAGCAGCGTCTGCGGGTCTACGCTCCTTCGTCTGCTAGCAGCGTCTGCGGGTCTACACTCCTTCGTCTGCTGCGGGTCTAGCTCCTTTGTTTATAGATCAGTCCCGCTTTGCTCGACTCGTCACCGGGATGACGTTCCTTCCCGCCAAAGGAACCAGCTGCCCCGGAGAGCCCCTGGGCGTCCTCGTCCTCAAATATGCTCTTCATACAAAAGAGGAATGTAATCCTTTCTGGTATGGCTGGATCCTCCCGTTGGGGACTTGGTTAGAAACTGATGCCTTCTAGTTCCTGATTCTTGGTTATAATTCCTGATTCTTTAATAGTTATGTAATTCTTTCGGTGTCGAAGGGTCCTTGCATATTAATGAACTTTCTCCTTACTAATTTATTCAGACTTTCAGTTGGAGTGCCGGTCGGCCGAGCGGACTGCACACTGGACTTGTGATCCTGTGGTCCCGGGTTCGATCCCAGGCGCCGGCGAGAAACAATGGGCAGAGTTTCTTTCACCCTGATGCCCCTGTTACCTAGCAGTAAAATATGTACCTGGGTGTTAGTCAGCTGTCACGGGCTGCTTCCTGGGGGTGGAGGCCTGGTCGAGGACCGGGCCGCGGGGACACTAAAGCCCCGAAATCATCTCAAGATAACCTCAAGAGACTAAATTTTATTTTTAGTCAACAATTTTATAAATTTTCCTGAGTTTAAGATTCTACATTTAATATTTACACGAGAGAATGATGTGTCAAGGGTACTAATAATATCATTGAATTCATATTTGATGGAATATTGAATCTAGCTTCCTTAGTCTTAATGATAAAAAAACATTAGAATTAAAAAGCTCTTGACACAAGATATATCAGCTGTTCTTCACAAGATAATCATTCACCTTAAATGGATATTGTAAGACATAAAAAACACACTATATTATTTATATCAATTGTTCTATAAACATTGACAATTAACTGAGGAAAAAGTGCAATATAACCTAAGAAGGTTATATGAAGGTGTATATACCACAGTGGAGGCGATCAGTCACAATAACGTGGCTAAAGTATGTTGACCAGACCACACACTAGAAGGTGAAGGGACGACGACGGTTCGGTCCGTCCTGGACCATTCTCGACTTGAGAATGGTCCAGGACGGACCGAAACATCGTCGTCCCTTCACCTTCTAGTGTGTGGTCTGGTCAACTATATACGACAGTGTTTTGACTGGTGGGTGTTGCCAGCACAAAAGAGGGTTGAATGATGGGTATTACCTCAGGGAGAGAGTGGGGGCTGTGGTTGGTAACGACGCTGCTGCTTCACCCATCACTTGCTTCCTGCCTTCATAACAACTCTGGCCAGCTCTGCGGGTAGGGAAAGGTGCCTGTGTTAGGTGTATTGTGCCACGAGAGAGAGAGAGAGAGAGAGAGAGAGAGAGAGAGAGAGAGAGAGAGAGAGAGAGAGAGAGAGAGAGAGAGAGAGAGAGAGAGAGAGAGAGAGAGAGAGAGAGAGAGACAGACAGACAGACAGACAGTAGGTCACAATTTCAGCTCGAACTCTCTCTAAAGTAAGGTAAACTAAGTTTGTAAAAAAATGCTATTTTTTGAGCTTAATTGAAATTGATTACATTTTTTTTTAAATTTTATACATTCTATAAGGAAATTTGACCATAAGGAAAGAAGAAGAAATTTTTAGCATTTTAACGAAATTGTCTTCCAGTTTCAACACTATGATGGATATGAACAATATTATGCCAGAGTACTGTATTCGAGCGCTAGGAAAACTGCTTCGAAAGTCACTAGGAGAACCACTTGGAATGCTTGAGTTCCTTGCAGAACCACTTGGAGTGCTTGAAGAGCCATTAGGAAAACTTCTTGGAGTGCTTGAGAGTCCCTTGGAGAACCACTTGGAGTGCTTGGAGAGCCGCTAGGAAAACTGCTTGGAGGGCTTGGAGAGCCGCTAGGAGAACGCTTGGAGGGCTTGGAGAATCACTAGGAGAACACTTGGGGAACTTTTTGCTCCTAAACATGACCTTCCCTCCAGAACAAACCAGCCACGAAGACGCGCGACAACCGACCACCAGAGAGACGTTTCCCGCCAAAACCACAATGTCCAGCTGGACACTTGCCGCCCAAAATACACCAATATTACGGGACACATTTTGGCCACACATGTCCACAAAAATACTCATACTTCAACAACTCAAAAAATTGTAAATGAATGATTAAAATAGCACAAATAATAGTATTGAATAAATATATACAATCCTCGCATTTTGTACACATAACTGGATAGAAAGTCCCGTTCTAGTTTAAAACTTAAAACCAAATTTAACAAGTAAAAAAAAAACACACAAATAAATTGATAATAATAATAATAATAATAATAATAATAATAATAATAATAATAATAATAATAATAAAAATAATAATTTCTAGGCAGCATCTCAAAGAGTGTTACCATCTACAGGGTCGTGATTATTTCCCGTTAAACGCTGGCAAAGAAAACCCGCCGTTATGCACGAGGACCCGAAAGCCTGAAATTTGCAGAATATGTATGAAAAAGAATCCAAAGGCCAGTTGACCTACGACCCTAGTCAGGTCGTTACCACTAGTCGTTACCGCCAGCGAACGATATCTCTGCTTGCCGGGATAGCGACAAGATAAGGGAAAGCGCCGGAAGACACTCCTCTCTCCCTTTTTCAGGAACAGGAGAAGGGAAAGGCTTGTCCTTCCTGAAGGGAAGGGGAAAATATAGACTCTTAGCTTGCTAGAACCTCAGCCAAATTGGGTGATTATATCAACCCAAACTATCCTCCTGGATCATACGGCCCTTAGGAATACTGGATAGTTTACTGTAGGTGAGCAAATGACCTCGTTTGGTCGCTAAATGAATTGTTATCAATCAATCAATCAATTCCTTTGTTCATTATTGACTCCTATAACTCCTCCACCACTCACAGGATGGGTCTGGGTGCTCCTGTAACCTCTCCACCGCTCACAGGATGGGTCTGGGGGCTCCTGTAACCCTCCACCACTCACAGGATGGGTCTGGGTGCTCCTGTAACCTCTCCACCACTCACAGGATGGGTCTGGGTGCTCCTGTAACCTCTCCACCACTCACAGGATGGGTCTGGGTGCTCCTGTAACCCTCCACCACCCACAGGATGGGTCTGGGGGCTCCTGTAGCCTCTCCACCGCTCACAGGATGGGTCTGGGGGCTCCTGTAACTCTCCACCACTCACAGGATGGGTCTGGGTGCTCCTGTAACCCTCCACCACTCACAGGATGGGTCTGGGGGCTCCTGTAACCTCTCCACCACTCACAGGATGTGTCTGGGTGCTCCTGTAACCCTCCACCACTCACAGGATGGGTCTGGATGCTCCTGTAACTCTCCACCACCCACAGGATGGGTCTGGGGGCTCCTGTAACTCTCCACCACTCACAGGATGGGTCTGGGTGCTCCTGTAACTCTCCACCACCCACAGGATGGGTCTGGGTGCTCCTGTAACTCTCCACCACCAACAGGATGGGTCTGGGGGCTCCTGTAACCTCTCCACCACTCACAGGATGGGTCTGGGGGGCTCCTGTAACCTCTCCACCACTCACAGGATGGGTCTGGGTGCTCCTGTAACCCTCCACCACTCACAGGATGGTTCTGGGTGCTCCTGTAACCTCTCCACCACTCACAGGATGGGTCTGGGTGCTCCTGTAACCCTCCACCACTCACAGGATGGGTCTGGGGGCTCCTGTAACCTCTCCACCACTCACAGGATGGGTCTGGGTGCTCCTGTAACTCTCCACCACTCACAGGATGGGTCTGGGGGCTCCTGTAACTCTCCACCACTCACAGGATGGGTCTGGGTGCTCCTGTAACCTCTCCACCACTCACAGGATGGGTCTGGGGGCTCCTGTAACCCTCCACCACTCACAGGATGGGTCTGGGTGCTCCTGTAACCCTCCACCACTCACAGGATGGGTCTGGGGGCTCCTGTAACCCTCCACCACTCACAGGATGGGTCTGGGTGCTCCTGTAACCTCTCCACCACTCACAGGATGGGTCTGGGGGCTCCTGTAACCCTCCACCACTCACAGGATGGGTCTGGGTGCTCCTGTAACCCTCCACCACTCACAGGATGGGTCTGGGTGCTCCTGTAACCCTCCACCACACACAGGATGGGTCTGGGGGCTCCTGTAACCTCTCCACCACTCACAGGATGGGTCTGGGTGCTCCTGTAACCCTCCACCACTCACAGGATGGGTCTGGGAGCTCCTGTAACCTCTCCACCACTCACAGGATGGGTCTGGGTGCTCCTGTAACCTCTCCACCACTCACAGGATGGGTCTGGGTGCTCCTGTAACCCTCCACCACTCACAGGATGGGTCTGGGTGCTCCTGTAACCCTCCACCACTCACAGGATGGGTCTGGGTGCTCCTGTAACCTCTCCACCACCCACAGGATGGGTCTGGGTGCTCCTGTAACCTCTCCACCACTCACAGGATGGGTCTGGGTGCTCCTGTAACCCTCCACCACTCACAGGATGGGTCTGGGTGCTCCTGTAACCCTCCACCACTCACAGGATGGGTCTGGGTGCTCCTGTAACCTCTCCACCACTCACAGGATGGGTCTGGGGGCTCCTGTAACCCTCCACCACCCACAGGATGGGTCTGGGGGCTCCTGTAACTCTCCACCACTCACAGGATGGGTCTGGGTGCTCCTGTAACCCTCCACCACTCACAGGATGGGTCTGGGTGCTCCTGTAACCTCTCCACCACTCACAGGATGGGTCTGGGGGCTCCTGTAACCTCTCCACCACTCACAGGATGGGTCTGGGAGCTCCTGTAACCTCTCCACCACTCACAGGATGGGTCTGGGGGCTCCTGTAACCCTCCACCACTCACAGGATGGGTCTGGGGGCTCCTGTAACCTCTCCACCACTCACAGGATGGGTCTGGGTGCTCCTGTAACCCTCCACCACTCACAGGATGGGTCTGGGTGCTCCTGTAACCCTCCACCACTCACAGGATGGGTCTGGGGGCTCCTGTAACCCTCCACCACTCACAGGATGGGTCTGGGTGCTCCTGTAACCTATCCACCACTCACAGGATGGGTCTGGGTGCTCCTGTAACCCTCCACCACTCACAGGATGGGTCTGGGGGCTCCTGTAACCCTCCACCACTCACAGGATGGGTCTGGGTGCTCCTGTAACTCTCCACCACTCACAGGATGGGTCTGGGTGCTCCTGTAACCTCTCCACCACTCACAGGATGGGTCTGGGGGCTCCTGTAACCTCTCCACCGCTCACAGGATGGGTCTGGGTGCTCCTGTAACCTCTCCACCACTCACAGGATGGGTCTGGGGGCTCCTGTAACCTCTCCACCACTCACAGGATGGGTCTGGGGGCTCCTGTAACCCTCCACCACTCACAGGATGGGTCTGGGGGCTCCTGTAACCGTCCACCACTCACAGGATGGGTCTGGGGGGCTCCTGTAACCTCTCCACCACTCACAGGATGGGTCTGGGTGCTCCTGTAACCTCTCCACCACTCACAGGATGGGTCTCGGTGCTCCTGTAACCCTCCACCATTCACAGGATGGGTCAGGGGGCTCCTGTAACCCTCCACCACTCACAGGATGGGTCTGGGGGCTCTTGTAACCCTCCACCACTCACAGGATGGGTCTGGGGGCTTCTGTAACCTCTCCACCACTCACAGGATGGGTCTGGGTGCTCCTGTAACCCTCCACCACTCACAGGATGGGTCTGGGGGCTCCTGTCACCCTCCACCATTCACAGGATGGGTCTGGGTGCTCCTGAAACCTCTCCACCACTCACAGGATGGGTCTGGGGGCTCCTGTAACCCTCCACCACTCACAGGATGGGTCTGGGGGCTCCTGTAACCTCTCCACCACTCACAGGATGGGTCTGGGGGCTCCTGTAACCCTCCACCACTCACAGGATGGGTCTGGGTGCTCCTGTAACCCTCCACCACTCACAGGATGGGTCTGGGTGCTCCTGTAACCCTCCACCACCCACAGGATGGGTCTGGGTGCTCCTGTAACCCTCCACCACTCACAGGATGGGTCTGGGTGCTCCTGTAACCCTCCACCACTCACAGGATGGGTCTGGGGGCTCCTGTAACCCTCCACCACTCACAGGATGGGTCTGGGAGCTCCTGTAACCTCTCCACCACTCACAGGATGGGTCTGGGTGCTCCTGTAACCCTCCACCACTCACAGGATGGGTCTGGGTGCTCCTGTAACCCTCCACCACTCACAGGATGGGTCTGGGTGCTCCTGTAACCCTCCACCACCCACAGGATGGGTCTGGGTGCTCCTGTAACCCTCCACCACTCACAGGATGGGTCTGGGTGCTCCTGTAACCCTCCACCACTCACAGGATGGGTCTGGGGGCTCCTGTCACCCTCCACCATTCACAGGATGGGTCTGGGTGCTCCTGAAACCTCTCCACCACTCACAGGATGGGTCTGGGGGCTCCTGTAACCCTCCACCACTCACAGGATGGGTCTGGGGGCTCCTGTAACCTCTCCACCACTCACAGGATGGGTCTGGGGGCTCCTGTAACCCTCCACCACTCACAGGATGGGTCTGGGTGCTCCTGTAACCCTCCACCACTCACAGGATGGGTCTGGGTGCTCCTGTAACCCTCCACCACCCACAGGATGGGTCTGGGTGCTCCTGTAACCCTCCACCACTCACAGGATGGGTCTGGGTGCTCCTGTAACCCTCCACCACTCACAGGATGGGTCTGGGGGCTCCTGTAACCCTCCACCATTCACAGGATGGGTCTGGGTGCTCCTGAAACCTCTCCACCACTCACAGGATGGGTCTGGGGGCTCCTGTAACCCTCCACCACTCACAGGATGGGTCTGGGTGCTCCTGTAACCTCTCCACCACTCACAGGATGGGTCTGGGTGCTCCTGTAACCCTCCACAACTCACAGGATGGGTCTGGGTGCTCCTGTAACCTCTCCACCACTCACAGGATGGGTCTGGGTGCTCCTGTAACCCTCCACCACTCACAGGATGGGTCTGGGTGCTCCTGTAACCCTCCACCACTCACAGGATGGGTCTGGGTGCTCCTGTAACCCTCCACCACTCACAGGATGGGTCTGGGTGCTCCTGTAACCCTCCACCACTCACAGGATGGGTCTGGGAGCTCCTGTAACCTCTCCACCACTCACAGGATGGGTCTGGGTGCTCCTGTAACCCTCCACCACTCACAGGATGGGTCTGGGGGCTCCTGTAACCCTCCACCACTCACAGGATGGGTCTGGGGGCTCCTGTAACCTCTCCACCACTCACAGGATGGGTCTGGATGCTCCTGTAACCTCTCCACCACTCACAGGATGTGTCTGGGTGCTCCTGTAACCCTCCACCACTCACAGGATGGGTCTGGATGATCCTGTAACTCTCCACCACTCACAGGATGGGTCTGGGTGCTCCTGTAACCTCTCCACCACTCACAGGATGTGTCTGGGTGCTCCTGTAACCCTCCACCACTCACAGGATGGGTCTGGATGCTCCTGTAACTCTCCACCACTCACAGGATGGGTCTGGGTGCTCCTGTAACCCTCCACCACCCACAGGATGGGTCTGGGTGCTCCTGTAACCTCTCCACCACTCACAGGATGGGTCTGGGGGCTCCTGTAACCCTCCACCACTCACAGGATGGGTCTGGGGGCTCCTGTAACCTCTCCACCACTCACAGGATGGGTCTGGGGGCTCCTGTAACCCTCCACCACCCACAGGATGGGTCTGGGTGCTCCTGTAACCCTCCACCACTCACAGGATGGGTCTGGGGGCTCCTGTAACCCTCCACCACTCACAGGATGGGTCTGGGGGCTCCTGTAACCCTCCACCACTCACAGGATGGGTCTGGGTGCTCCTGTAACCCTCCACCACTCACAGGATGGGTCTGGGTGCTCCTGTAACCTCTCCACCACTCACAGGATGGGTCTGGGGGCTCCTGTAACCCTCCACCACTCACAGGATGGGTCTGGGTGCTCCTGTAACCTCTCCACCACTCACAGGATGGGTCTGGGTGCTCCTGTAACCCTCCACCACTCACAGGATGGGTCTGGGTGCTCCTGTAACCTCTCCACCACTCACAGGATGGGTCTGGGTGCTCCTGTAACCCTCCACCACTCACAGGATGGGTCTGGGGGCTCCTGTAACCTCTCCACCACTCACAGGATGGGTCTGGGGGCTCATGTAACCTCTCCACCACTCACAGGATGGGTCTGGGGGCTCCTGTAACCTCTCCACCACTCACAGGATGGGTCTGGGTGCTCCTGTAACCTCTCCACCACTCACAGGATGGGTCTGGGTGCTCCTGTAACCCTCCACCACTCACAGGATGGGTCTGGGTGCTCCTGTAACCTCTCCACCACTCACAGGATGGGTCTGGGGGCTCCTGTAACCCTCCACCACTCACAGGATGGGTCTGGGTGCTCCTGTAACCCTCCACCACTCACAGGATGGGTCTGGGGGCTCCTGTAACCTCTCCACCACTCACAGGATGGGTCTGGGGGCTCCTGTAACCTCTCCACCACTCACAGGATGGGTTTGGGTGCTCCTGTAACCTCTCCACCACTCACAGGATGGGTCTGGGGGCTCCTGTAACCTCTCCACCACTCACAGGATGGGTCTGGGGGCTCCTGTAACCTCTCCACCACTCACAGGATGGGTCTGGGAGTTACAGGAATATTACAGCACATATTCGGGCCTCTTGACTTTCTAAAAATATATAATTTTTTACGTAAATAATAATTAATTTTAACCCACTATTTTACCTTTTTAAGTGACTTCGAAATTAAATATATTTTTTATTTTTATTTATTTACTTATTTATGTTTAAAATTTCCATTGTTTCCTTACTTATATTTCTGCTTGGGTCTCGTAGTTCAGTAGGCTTCGTTCTCGACTTACAATCGGGAGTCGCCGGATTCGATTCCCGGGCGTAAACAGAAATGGTTGGGCGCGTTTGGTTTCACCTAATGCACCTGTTCACCCAGCAGTAAATAGGTACCCGGGGGAGTTAGTCAACTGTTGTGGCAGTCGGTTGACCTTGGGGGGAGGGGGAAGGAGGGGGGGGGGGGGCAGACCTCGATACATGCCTAGAGTTTATATATATACACGCAGGCTGCCTGTCCCATATACTATTATATATAGCGCCCCTCACAGCGCTCCAGCCGAGTGTACCAATATACTGAACAAATCTTTCTCAAAATTCTTCATCCTTCAACTGGAAAATGTTTGCTATATGCTCCTAAATAGTTCGCTCACGTGTCGTATTGTTTCGTTCGACTCCCGCTTGCATGTCGTAGGGGAACACTACAAAATTATAATTATAATTTAGTTTATTTAGCGAACTAATTAATATTATTGTAAGAGCAGCAAAAGGACATAAGTATGCGGCGCCTACATCAAACTCTTGGGGGGTTTTTAGTGTTTTTCCCGAAATGAAATAAATTTTGCCCCACAAAGTTGCTCAATTGAAGTTCAAGTACGTTTATTGAGACAATAAAATACATCTCCAAGGGATAGAGTAGCTTAGGCTATTTCTACTCCCCTCGTCCGAAACGCTGGGCGACTTAGTGGCTTCAGGAGTAGTATATAGCTCTATCTACACATCCAACAGTCTGTTTATAACTCATCTTGAATGTATATACTTTTTTCCTGAATACACTATTTATTTATAAGGCCTGGCGAGCCCCTCGGAGCATATACTATCACTAACAAGGCACTCCGTCCTCCTAAAGTTCCTCCAACGTCAAGAGTCAATTTAAAGTGGTCTCTCCTAACCTACCAGAGGACCCAAAACAGAAAACGGGACAGGACGTCACTTTCGCCAGCCACTTCCATATTCTAGTACGGCCATTTTTGGCGTTGTGTGACGCATACGTGCGAAAACCGACGTTACGTTAGGGCAGAATAGCTTTATTTAAACAGTAGAGATGACGTCGAGAGAGACATATCTTTGGACACTTTTTGAACCGTAGTAATAGTGGCAGCCCGCGCTCTCTCCTAATGGCCGACGACGCGCCCCGCTTGCCAAACGCCACCAAGCCCAGAATAACCTTCATTTTAATCATCGGGACCTACTGTAGGGATGTTCTTTATCGTGACAGGTAGTAAAGGTGAGTTATCTGACGATTCTATCTCGTGATCGTAACCTCTCCAAGTGCCCAAATGGTCTTGGCATAAGGCGCACAAAAGATTTAAATTATTTGACTCCCCTCTGCCTCTCCAACGGGTAATGCGCATGCGCCTGGTAATGGCGGGAGATTTGAAACATTTCTTCGTTTTTTCATGAGATAAAAATGATAATAATTGTAATAATTGTAATAATAATAATGAGTATTATTGTTAATAAAGCAAAACAATATTTCAGTGACTTTATATAATGTCTTATGTAAGTATATGAGATATAAAGGCCTTCAATGACAGTAATGGAAGTATCAAAGGGAAAGGGGAAGTAGAAGGAAGGGAAATGGAGGAGGGGGAGAAGGGAGGGAAGGGGAGGGGGGGGGGAAGTGAGGGAAGGGGGAGACAGAAGGTACTTTCTGTCTCCGCCTGTCGCTCTCTCTCTATTTCTCTTCCTGTCCCTCCTGTCCCGTGACAGAGACTGACGGTATATACACCGTCCCTATTCATTAAAGGGAAGAACTAGACCAAGAACTAACTATCCCCCATCTCACAGGATAGTCATGGACTCAGGGTAAACTGAATGTAGCCCACTAGCCTCCATTAGTAAACTCACAGTAGAACACGAGAATATCTACCAATATCCGTGAGTAGCTAAAGGTATATTTACAAAGAAAGCTGCATATATATATTCTTACAGGTGTTCAAACACCTGTAAAGACAGATGTAGGGCCACATATCAAGCACAAGTCTCACATGTAACTTGTCACAGGACAAGCCAGATGTAGCTGATACATATACGACTCAGTCTACGTTAGTTTACTTCCTGTGAGTGGCACAGTGGTCCGGTATAGTGGTGTGGTTTACAGGTTGAGTTGGCCGTCTTGTGTAAACTCTGTCTCGCTCGCTTCCCTAAATCCCCCAGGCTGCCCGAGCCCAGCTAACATTTTTACCAATAACTTTTTTGTTAATTTTGTTTCTGAACTTTTCACTGTGTGTTGAATTTTGAAAGGTTTGAGGGAGAGGAAGGGACAGAGAGAGAGAGAGAGAGAGAGAGAGAGAGAGAGAGAGAGAGAGAGAGAGAGAGAGAGAGAGAGAGAGAGAGAGAGAGAGAGAGAGAGAGACAGAGACAGAGACAGAGAGAAGGAGAGAAGGAGAGAAGGAGAGAAGGAGAGAAGGAGAGAGAGAGAGAGAGAGAGAGAGAGAGAGAGAGAGAGAGAGAGAGAGAGAGAGAGAGAGAGAGAGAGAGAGAGAGAGAGAGAGAGAGAGAAGGAGAGAAGGAGAGAAGGAGAGAGAGAGAGAGAGAGAGAGAGAGAGAGAGAGAGAGAGAGAGAGAGAGAGAGAGAGAGAGAGAGAGAGAGAGAGAGAGAGAGAGAGAGGGACACAAACACACAATAGCATCAAAGGATACATGTCCCTTGAGGTAGACACCTCTGGAAGGCTCTTCTGAACCCATGACCCTGTCCCCTTCCGGAAACCCTCTGGCAGCTCCCCTGGCAGCCCCCTGGCAGCCCCCCCTGGCAGCCCCCTGGCAGCCCCCTGGCAGCCCCCTGGCAGCCCCCCTGGCAGCCCCCCCTGGCAGCCCCCTGGCAGCCCCCCTGGCAGCCCCCCTGGCAGCCCCCCCTGGCAACCCCTAGGATGGTTATATAAAATTTACTCCGCCAACTTGGAGTCTCATGAACCGTTGCTCCGGTGGCGGTCCAGAGATTCCCCAACATAAGTTCCTCATCTTTCTTACCCTCCAGAAGATGAAGCACTTTTCTGCCCTCTGGAACTGCTTTCTTGTGGGGCCTGGACGCGGAAATTCTCCTCTGAAGCTTAACACAAAAGTTTCAGATGTAATTATTTTGCTTCTGAAATTACTTTTTTTTCTGTAAGGATCTTGCAGAAAAAGTTATATAATTCCAGGAAAGTCGGAATGCTTCATGGGCGCCCCCAGAAAAAGACTTAAAAACCGCCATTCTGGAAAACCGAAGCACTCTTTTGCCATTTAGAATAGGTTGTTGATGTCTTTTGTAAAGACTGTAGATATATGCGGCGTCTGAAGAGTGTAGGAGAAGCTCAATATCTGCCTTACTCTCCTGGGAAGAGATTTCTAGTATGAGGGAGACACTGTACCATATTGATGAGGTTTCTAGTATTAGGGAGACAATGTATCATATTGATGAAGTTTCAAGTTTGTTGGTGACAAAATGAGCCACCATGAGCAGGTTTCTAGAGGTTCCAATACTCATCCACTGATGAGTATTGGAACCTCTAGAAACCACTGATTTTCTGGTCCATATGCCACGGTAATGGGATTTCTTTGTGCAACGATAGACCGCTCTAGTTTCAAGTCCGATAGATCACTTAATTTCAGGATCGATAGACCACTTTAATTTCAAGACAGATAGACTACGACATTTTCAAGTCCGATAGACTACTCTGATGATGCTATGACACTAGGGAAGATAAGAGACTTCGCCCTGACCTTCAAGAAGCCCTGACCTTCAAGAAGCTCTGACCTTCAAGAAGCCCTGACCTTCAAGAAGCCCTGACCTTCAAGAAGCTCTGACCTTCAAGAAGCCCTGACCTTCAAGAAGCCCTGACCTTCAAGAAGCTCTGACCTTCAAGAAGCCCTGACCTTCAAGAAGCTCTGACCTTCAAGAAGCCCTGACCTTCAAGAAGCCCTGACCTTCAAGAAGCTCTGACCTTCAAGAAGCCCTGACCTTCAAGAAGCTCTGACCTTCAAGAAGCCCTGACCTTCAAGAAGCCCTGACCTTCAAGAAGCTCTGACCTTCAGGAAGCCCTGACCTTCAAGAAGCTCTGACCTTCAAGAAGCCCTGACCTTCAAGAAGCCCTGACCTTCAAGAAGCTCTGACCTTCAAGAAGCCCTGACCTTCAAGAACCCCTGACCTTCAAGAACCCCTGACCTTCAAGAAGCTCTGACCTTCAAGAAGCCCCTAACCTTCAAGAAGCCCCTGACCTTCAAGAACCCCTGACCTTCAAGAACCCCTGACCTTCAAGAAGCCCTGACCTTCAAGAAGCCCTGACCTTCAAGAAGCCCCTGACCTTCAAGAAGCCCCTGACCTTCAAGAACCCCTGACCTTCAAGAAGCCCTGACCTTCAAGAACCCCTGACCTTCAAGAAGCCCCTGACCTTCAAGAACCCCTGACCTTCAAGAACCCCTGACCTTCAAGAAGCTCTGACCTTCAAGAACCCCTGACCTTCAAGAACCCCTGACCTTCAAAAAGCCCTGACCTTCAAGAAGCCCCTGACCTTCAAGAACCCCTGACCTTCAAGAAGCCCTGACCTTCAAGAACCCCTGACCTTCAAGAAGCCCCTGACCTTCAAGAAGCCCTGACCTTCAAGAAGCCCTGACCTTCAAGAACCCCTGACCTTCAAGAACCCCTGACCTTCAAGAAGCCCCTGACCTTCAAGAACCCCTGACCTTCAAGAAGCCCCTGACCTTCAAGAAGCCCCTGACCTTCAAGAACCCCTGACCTTCAAGAAGCCCCTGACCTTCAAGAACCCCTGACCTTCAAGAACCCCTGACCTTCAAGAAGCCCCTGACCTTCAAGAACCCCTGACCTTCAAGAACTCCTGACCTTCAAGACGCCCCGACCTTCAAGAAGCCCCTGACCTTCAAGAAGCCCCTGACCTTCAAGAACCCCTAACCTTCAAGAAGCCCCTGACCTTCAAGAACCCCTGACCTTCAAGAACCCCTGACCTTCAAGACGCCCCGACCTTCAAGAAGCCCCTGACCTTCAAGAACCCCTGACCTTCAAGAAGCCCCTGACCTTCAAGAAGCCCCTGACCTTCAAGAACCCCTGACCTTCAAGAAGCCCCTGACCTTCAAGAACCCCTGACCTTCAAGAACCCCTGACCTTCAAGAACCCCTGACCTTCAAGAAGCCCCTGACCTTCAAGAACCCCTGACCTTCAAGAACCCCCGACCTTCAAGAACCCCTGACCTTCAAGAAGCCCCTGACCTTCAAGAACCCCTGACCTTCAAGAACCCCCGACCTTCAAGAAGCCCTGACCTTCAAGAAGCCCCTGACCTTCAAGAACCCCCGACCTTCAAGAACCCCTGACCTTCAAGAAGCCCCTGACCTTCAAGAACCCCCGACCTTCAAGAACCCCTGACCTTCAAGAAGCCCTCACCTTCAAGAAGCCCTGGATGAAATTTGATGACCGGTAGACCATTTCAGTTTCAAGACCAATAGACCACGCAATTTTAAAATCCGATAGACCCTTCTAGTAAATTCCTTAGTTCGAACCCCAGGCAGGAGTAGAAGCAAAGTGGCAGTGTTTCCTTTCACCTCATGCTTCTATTCACCTAGCAGCAAATGAACACTTTATGGTAGTTGTTTAATGATCGTTCCCTAGGTGATAGTTTCAAAGTACATTCTGATGAAATAAATGAGTTTCTAGGAGCAGGCTACAGATGAGCTGAGGTAGGATAACAGCTCTTGCTTGCAGTTTCACCAGGTACGTCATTTGACAGCCCTTATGACCCCTAGTCTTAGTTAGAGAGAGAGAGAGAGAGAGAGAGAGAGAGAGAGAGAGAGAGAGAGAGAGAGAGAGAGAGAGAGAGAGAGAGAGAGAGAGAGAGAGAGAGTGAGAGAGAGAGAGAGAGAGAGAGAGAGAGAGAGAGAGAGAGAGAGAGAGAGAGAGAGAGAGAGAGAGAGAGAGAGTGAGAGAGAGAGAGAGAGAGAGAGAGAGAGAGAGAGAGAGAGAGAGAGAGAGAGAGAGAGAGACAGAGAGAGAGAGAGAGAGAGAGAGAGAGAGAGAGAGAGAGAGAGAGAGAGAGAGAGAGAGAGAGAGAGAGAGAGAGAGAGAGAGAGAGAGAGAGGACCCCCATAACCATCCTGTGAGTGGAGGTGTAGAAAGTTACAGAGACAAAATGGGCTCATTAGCAGAACCCCAAAAGCAATTTAGTTAAGCACGTAACGTCAGTCTTGATGATCTAGTTACATTCTTTAAGATATATATATATATATATATATATATATATATATATATATATATATATATATATATATATATATATATTTTCCCGCCCACGAAGACTAGTTGACCAACCTTTCTGTATCTCTAAAGTGAAATTGTTTGATTGAAAAGTCTCTGGAACCTCTGGAACCTCTGGAGCCTCTGGAGCCTCTTAGTGTTAAGAGGGCCAGACCGGATCACGCGTGTAAAAGAGCAGGTCGTAAGTCCGTGAATGTGGCGGCTCGTACGCTAGACGAGCACTTAAGAACTGTTGTTGAGAGAGACAATTTTGTGTATGGCAAGTGTATTGATGAACGCTCTCTCTCTCTCTCTCTCTCTCTCTCTCTCTCTCTCTCTCTCTCTCTCTCTCTCTCTCTCTCTCTCACTGAGAGATCCCTCCATGCTGGTATAAACACTAGGGTTGCCAGAGGCCGCCGGGGAGTCCATATATAGCCCAGACAAGGGGAAGGTTTAGAATGCCTCGTCTATTGTTAGTCACGAAGCTTAAGGTGTTTCTTGGCGTCGCCAGGAGGTTGTGAGGTGTTATGGGGTGTAGCGAGGGTGTGGCAGGGTGTTGTATAACCGGCTACACCCAGGGTACTGTATTGCCATAATGCCCATTCATAAGAACATAAGAAAAAAGGTAACTGCAGAAGGCCTATTGGCCCACACTAGGTAGCTCCTATCTATAACCAGCCAATCATACCCATATACATGTCGAACCCGCGTTGAAACAATCGAGGGATCCCATCTCCACCACGTTACGCGGTAATTGGTTCCACAAATCAACAACCCTGTTACTGAACCAGTATTTACCCAAGTCTTTCCTAAATCTAAACTTATCCAATTTATTCCCACTGTTTCGTGTTCTGTCTTGTGTTGATACTGTTAATACCCTATTAATATCCCCTTTGTTATGTCCATTCATCCACTTGTAAACCTCTATCATGTCACCCCTAACTCTTCGCCTTTCCAGTGAATGCAATTTAAGTTTTGTTAATTTTTCTTCACATGAAAGATTTCTAATTTTGAGAATTAACTTAGTCATCCTACGCTGGACACGTTCAAGTGAATTTATATCCATTCTATAGTACGGCGACCAAAACTGAACTGCATAATCTAAATGGGGCCTAACCAGAGCAAGATATAGCTGAAGGACCACACCTGGTGTCTTATTACTAACGCTGCGATTAATAAATCCCAGTGTCCTATTTGCCTTATTACGAACATTCATGCATTGATCCTTTGGTTTTAAATTCTTACTAGTCATAACTCCCAGATCCCTTTCGCAATCCGACTTCGCAATCTCAACACCATCTAGCTCGTATCTTGTAACTCTATCATCATTACCTAGCCTCAGAACTTTACATTTATCAGCATTAAACTGCATCTGCTAATCTTTTGACCATTTCAAAACCCTATTTAGATCAACTTGAAGTGATAGTGAGTCTTCATCCGTGTTAATTTCCCTACCGATTTTCGTATCATCGGCAAATTTGCAGATGTTGCTACTCAAACCTGAATCTAAATCATTTATATATATTATAAACAACAGAGGTCCCAGGACAGAGCCCCGAGGTACTCCACTAACAACATTATCCCACTCTGACTTAACCCCATTTATACTAACTCTGTTTCCTTTGGTATAGCCATGCCCTAATCCAGGTTAATATAGCACCCCCAATACCATGAGCCTCTATTTTTTAATTAGTCTTTCATGTGGCACTGTATCAAAAGCTTTGCTAAAGTCAAGGTACACAACATCACAATCCTTACCACTATCAACTGCCTCAACTATGCTGGAATAAAAAGATAGCAAATTTGTTAAACATGAACGGCCATTTGTAAAACCATGTTGCGACTCATTTATTAATTTATGTTTTACAAAATGAAGACGAATTGTATTTGCAATTATCAATTCATGTAACTTTCCCACAATAGACGTTAGGCTAATTGGCCGATAGTTTGACGCAAGTAATCTATCTCCTTTCTTAAAAATTGGTACCACATTAGTATATAAAAATTAGTATATACTAATTAGTATATAACTAATTAGTATATAACATTACTGATATTGAGTATTATTAACCACCAATATACCTGCTGATATTGGCCAGAGATGCTAAGTACACATCCATCAGGGAATCCGCCTATCAAATCCACGAACGATCCGCTAGACGCATGGATGGATTGTCTTAATCTTACAACCACAATTCCTTAGATTAAGACGGCTCGAACGCGAGTACCTATAAGTGGCTCTACGGCACCTCGTGTCGTGGCACCTCAGGCACAGTGCCAGACTGGGCCTATACCCTCTGACTCACACCTGAGATTCACGAAGTCGTTACGCAAGCACTTACGTACCTCTGGGGACAGATTCACGAAGCAGTTACGCAAGCACTTACGTACCTATGGGGACAGATTCACTAAGCAGTTACGCAAGCACTTACGTACCTCTGGGGACAGATTCACGAAGCAGTTACGCAAGCACTTATGTACCTCTGGGGACAGATTCACGAAGCAGTTACGCAAGCACTTACGAACCTATGGGGACAGATTCACGAAGGAGTTACGCAAGCACTTACGAACCTTGGGACAGATTCGCGAAGCCGTTACGCAAGCACTTACGAACCTATGGGGACAGATTCACGGAGTTACGCAAGCACTTACGAACCTTGGGACAGATTCGCGAAGCCGTTACGCAAGCACCTACGAACCTATGGGGACAGATTCACGAAGCAGTTACACAAGCACTTACGAACCTGGGGTCAGATTCGCGAAGCCGTTACGCAAGCACTTACGAACCTGGGGTCAGATTCACTAAGCAGTTACGCAAGCACCTACGAACCTCTGGGGAAAGATTTATGAAGCCGTTACGCAACTGGTTCGATCCCAGGCGCTGGCGAGAAACAATGGGCAGAGTTTCTTTCACCCTATGCCCCTGTTACCTAGCAGTAAAATAGGTACCTGGGTGTTAGTCAGCTGTCACGGGCTGCTTCCTGGGGGTGGAGGCCTGGTCGAGGACCGGGCCGCGGGGACAGTAAAGCCCCGAAATCATCTTAAGATAACCTCAAGATAGATCACCTCTTAACTACCATACTGCCTCGTTTACACCGTTAACAACGGTAAGATAACGGCCGTTAATGTTGACTCTATGTTGGGTGAATATTACAAATGGTGATATCATTATAGAGCTTGGCGCGTTGAATCCAAATATATGAATACTGTTGGCGTTAAACGGGAGGATGTCTGTTAACGGGGCCTTGGGATAAATTGGGTGCCAAGATAGAGCCGGTGAGTACTGTTTCTGGCTCTGTTTAAGGTGTCTTGGGGGTCTGGCTCTATTTATGGTGCCTTGGGGGTCTGGCTCTGTTTAAGGTGTCTTGGGGGTCTGGCTCTGTCTATAGTGCCTAGCTGAGCTCAAATCTCCAGAGATGATTTTATAAATGGCTACTAGACTTCAACCCTGACAAATGCAAGGTTATGAGGATAGGAACTGGAGCAAGGAGACCTCATATACAGAACAAGATGAAGGGAAGTCAAAGTCCAACATCTGAGAAAGAGAAAGACTTAGAAGTGACCATGACTGGATATCTAACACCTGAGGCACACATCAGCAGGATAACGAGGGCAGCCGTTATCCTTCACCAACTTGGACAACGAACCCCTCCGTACACAGTATACAACCTTCGTGAGACCTGGTGCCGAGTATGCAGCACCAGCATGGAAGCCCAACCTAAAGAAGCACAACACTAGAAACAGTACAACAATATACACACACATTGTTAGTAAATGAATGCATTAGGCAGTGATGTGGTGGAGGCTGACTCCATACACAGCTTCAAGTGTAGATATGATAGAGCCCAATAGGCTCAGGAACCTGTACACCAGTTGATTGACAGTTGAGAGGCGGGACCAAAGAGCCAGAGCTCAACCCCCGCAAGCACAACTAGCTTCATCACTCAGGGCTGCGATCTTACAAGCACAATAAACAAACCCCTCCCCCCTGGTCGTTAGCAAGATAACTACTTCAGTGAGGATCGCTGTTGACACCTAATTACCATCTTGAGAAAGGTGCACGTCAGGAAGTTAGTAATAAACAACTTGGAAGGTGTCTACACCTCCTCAGGTGTACGAGAGGTCGTAAAGTTGCTCACCAAGTCCAAGGAAACTTACCTGTCTGCCGAGATGGCGCAAAAAAAAAGTTGCCTCTCTTGTATTTCTCAAGGAAACAAAAGTCTTATACAGACAACACAAAGAAAAAACAACAAATTCGCTTTAAATTATTTCCTGGTCTTAAGTCTATACGTTTTCAACACAAACCTAATTAATTCCAACAGTGAAACTTAGTTTTTTTCCTGTTTTAATTACAGGTACGAAGGTAGTGAAAGTTGTACCACCTGGTGTGGCAATGTTGTGCTCAGAACAGCTGATCACCAGCTGTTGTTTGTTGTGGCTCAGAACAGCTGATCACCAGCTGTTGTTTGTTGTGCTCAGAACAGCTGATCACCAGCTGTTGTTTGTTGTGGTCAGAACAGCTGATCACCAGCTGATATTTATGTTGTGGGCAGAACAGCTGATCGCTTCCCTGGCCAGCTGTTGATGACAGCTGGCACAGCTGGTCTCCTTCACCAGCTGGCGTCTGGCTTCAGCGCCTCGCAGCACTCACTTGTTTCACCGACACATGTGGACACAATACTTGCCCCTGTGTCCTGGCCCTGTGTCCTGCCCCTGTGTCCGAACACATTTAACCACCGCCACTTGTCTTTAAATATAAACAATGACAGTTTACGTCGAAATACGATTATGTGTAATATGTGTGATGTATCATGTGTTAATGTGTGTGCTGTATCATGTGTGTAATATGTACGTGGTGTATGTATCATGTATTATGTATAATGAGTGTGAGGTTACGACCCCCTTATACCTCTCTCTCATACTACGAGTCATTCATGGCACTCTTGACACCCCCCCCCTACCCAGTGCCTGGCACCCATGGTGTAGGCTGGTGATGGAGGACACACACACATGATACTGGGTGTTGGGAGACACATATATACACGGCTCTTGCACACACACATAGCCTCAACCCTCCTCTCTATCTTCACACCCAGCTATTTTGCTCAGTAAATCTACAATCATTATTATGGCAACTTCTTTGAAGAAATATTTGATTGGTGCATTTGCCTCACGGAGAGAGAGAGAGAGAGAGAGAGAGAGAGAGAGAGAGAGAGAGAGAGAGACAGAGAGAGAGAGAGAGAGAGAGAGAGAGAGAGAGAGAGAGAGAGAGAGAGAGAGAGAGAGAGAGAGAGAGAGAGAGAGAGAGAGAGATAGAGACAGACAGAGACAGACAGAGAGAGACAGACAGAGACAGAGAGAGACAGACAGAGAGAGACAGACAGACAGACAGCCAGATGATAATATATCTAAGTTATCGACTAGCAATTCGATAAATAAAAACATAAATAGATAAACATAAATAATTCAGAGAAAAAGAACAGAATAGAATAGACAGCAGACGATAGACAGACACGTAAGCCAAACTCCACAAATCCTCCTGAATCCGGATTCTGGCGTGACGAACGCACTGCATCGGGACACTTTCCCGCGTCTGGGCGCACAAGACGAGAGTCCCGCGCCCTGAGCGGAGCCAATAAAACATCAGATTGAAGTTATGTTTTGGTTCTTATTGGTGGGATGGCATGTGAGGGCTTGAGGCGGGGAGGATGGAGTAGGGAGTCAATGCCATAAGTTAAATGATGGGGACGAGATAGGGGGGCCGGGAGGGAATGAGAAGAGGAGCCCACCAAGACCCACCAAGACCCGGCACCTCGATCTAGACCAAGCCGGCGCCGAACACCATCACTCCGCCGGGAGAACCAGCCAGAAAACGTTCAAAATCTATCAACAATCCCGGGACCCAAAACGATGCACAATCATCGCACAATCCGGACCGTTGAACAGGGACGCCAAGCGACAGTATCAAACCCAAAATCGCGAAAATAGAACACGACCTGGCGACTCCCGGGCGGAGCGAGGCGTCCAGACGTCCGCTCGTCGCCAAGGTTGAACTAGGAGTCCTCTCCAGTGTATAGCTCAGTATAGCAATAAAATCTACAGAGAATCTCCGTTTTCTTTGATAATGTACGAAAACGCGTTCGTGAATAAATAAATTTATACAGAATATACAATAAACTAAATACATTAAACAATTTTTATATTTTTTTCACGTAAAATATTTTGTTTATAATTTAGTAGGGAGCAGCGAGTGAGCAACCATCATCACACACGAGGATAGACTGAACTACTTGAGTAAATGAAAATCTAGAGTGGACATGATAACGACATACGAAATACTTATGGGAATAGATACAAACAAACCTATTACATAATATTTAGGCTAAACAGAAACAAGTGGACACGCATATAAGTTAATAAACATAGACAAACACAAACTAATTAAAGCAGACATGCTCAAGAAAGGCCAATTTAAAATAATATTTTGATTCCTAAGAATTGAGAATTATTCTTGACCATTCTTCGAGATAATGTTAAGACTAAAATATTCTTGAAGAAAGACATATAAATGTTTCTTAAGCAATGTCTATACACATTATCAATCAATCTATATTTTTTGAGGGAATACAATTCATTAAATGATACTTTTCTTGTGGTAAGTGAGCGCTCAGAATATTATTATGGTAAAATCTTGCAGGAACTCTGACGCCATTTTCAAGGTGATAGGTTAGTCTAGGAGGCGATGCCAGAGCTCATAGACCTCACAAGTCAAGGAGGTAGACGTCTCAGTGAGAGAGAGAGAGAGAGAGAGAGAGAGAGAGAGAGAGAGAGAGAGAGAGAGAGAGAGAGAGAGAGAGAGAGAGAGAGAGAGAGAGAGAGAGAGAGACTCACGCTTGGCATTCTCGTTCATGCAACAAAAAGCAATTTATGATAGCACTTGCAGCTATGGCACTCTCCTCACACGCCCACATGCGCATTCAAGCCCACCCACGCCCTCACACACACGCCTACATGCCCGCCCACGCCCACGCTCTAGGGACGTCACCTTGCATTTTGACCCATTTAGTTATCAATTCCTCACCTTAGGTGTTCTCCTACCTCCCTGCCCCTGCCTGGTCCCCTGTCTGGTCCCTTGCCTGGTCCCCTGCCTGGTCCCCTGTCTGGTCCCTTGCCTGGTCCCCTGCCTGGTCCCCTGTCTGGTCCCTTGCCTCCTCCCCTTGTATCAATAACACATTACAGTGGTGTAATTATGGGTACAAAGGTTACATTGTAACACAGTCACCAATATGTGATAAATGATAATCTCTCTAAACATCTTTCCATTCTTAATGCCAATAAATAACTTCATGGAACAATTAAAAATATTTGCAACAAAAACAGGAAAAGATAAATTAATTATATTTGTGTATTTGGTAAGCTTGTAATGTTTGTTAATAGGGAAATTGGTCCCTTGCTAACGATGTAATTAATCACTGCCAGTGATAACGGTTGACACTATAGTAATTACAGTGATAATTACAGTTGAAACTTGAATTGGAATATTAGACATTTGATGTCAACCTCAGGAATTACATTATTAAAAATCTGAGAATTATTCAACACTTGAAACTTTGGTGGTGAGGTTTTGAATCATCTGATGATAGTTGATGAGTTTTGGAGTACAGAATATCATCACAAGATAGAGTAGTTCATCACAAGATACAGTAGTTCATCACAAGATAGAGTAATTCATCACTAGATAGAGTAGTTCATCACAAGATAGAGTAATTCATCACTAGATAGAGTAGTTCGTCACTAGATAGAGTAGTTCATCACTAGATAGAGTAGTTCATCACTAGATAGAGTAGTTCATCACAAGATAGAGTAGTTCATCACAAGATAGAGTAGTTCATCACTAGATAGAGTAGTTCATCACTAGATAGAGTAGTTCATCACAAGATAGAGTAGTTCATCACAAGATAGAGTAGTTCATCATAAGATAGAGTAGTTCATCACTAGATAGAGTAGTTCATCACAAGATAGAGTAATTCATCACTAGATAGAGTAGTTCATCACAAGATAGAGTAGTTCATCACAAGATAGAGTAGTTCATCACAAGATAGAGTAGTTCATCACAAGATAGAGTAGTTCATCACAAGATAGAGTAATTCATCACTAGATAGAGTAGTTCATCACAAGATAGAGTAGTTCATCACAAGATAGAGTAGTTCATCACAAGATAGAGTAATTCATCACTAGATAGAGTAGTTCATCACAAGATAGAGTAGTTCATCACAAGATAGAGTAGTTCTTCACAAGATAGAGTAGTTCTTCACAAGATAGAGTAGTTCATCACAAGATAGAGTAGTTCATCATAAGATAGAGTAGTTCATCACAAGATAGAGTAGTTCATCACAAGATAGAGTAGTTCATCACAAGATAGAGTAGTTCATCATAAGATAGAGTAGTTCATCACTAGATAGAGTAGTTCATCACAAGATAGAGTAATTCATCACTAGATAGAGTAGTTCATCACAAGATAGAGTAGTTCATCACAAGATAGAGTAGTTCTTCACAAGATAGAGTAGTTCTTCACAAGATAGAGTAGTTCATCACAAGATAGAGTAGTTCATCATAAGATAGAGTAGTTCATCACAAGATAGAGTAGTTCATCACAAGATAGAGTAGTTCATCACAAGATAGAGTAGTTCATCACAAGATAGAGTAGTTCATCACAAGATAGAGTAGTTCATCACAAGATAGAGTAGTTCATCACAAGATAGAGTAATTCATCACTAGATAGAGTAGTTCGTCACTAGATAGAGTAGTTCATCACTAGATAGAGTAGTTCATCACTAGATAGAGTAGTTCATCACAAGATAGAGTAGTTCATCACAAGATAGAGTAGTTCATCACAAGATAGAGTAGTTCATCACAAGATAGAGTAGTTCATCACAAGATAGAGTAGTTCATCACAAGATTGAGTAGTTCATCACAAGATAGAGTAGTTCATCACAAGATAGAGTAGTTCATCACAAGATAGAGTAGTTCATCACAAGATAGAGTAGTTCATCACAAGACAGAGTAGTTCATCACAAGACAGAGTAGTTCATCACAAGATAGAGTAGTTCATCACAAGATAGAGTAGTTCATCACAAGATAGAGTAGTTCATCACAAGATAGAGTAGTTCATCACAAGATAGAGTAGTTCATCACAAGATAGAGCAGTTCATAACAAGATAGAGTAGCTCATCACAAGATAGAGCAGTTCATAACAAGATAGAGCAGTTCATAACAAGATAGTGCAGTTCATAACAAGATAGTGTAGTTCATCACAAGATAGAATAGTTCATCACAAGATAGAGTAGTTCATCACAAGATAGTGTAGTTCATCACAAGATAGTGTAGTTCATCACAAGATAGAATAGTTCTTCACAAGATAGAGCAGTTCATAACAAGATAGAGCAGTTCATAACAAGATAGAGCAGTTCATAACAAGATAGTGCAGTTCATAACAAGATAGAGTAGTTCTTCACAAGATAGAGTAGTTCATCACAAGATAGAGTAGTTCATCATAAGATAGAGTAGTTCATCACAAGATAGAGTAGTTCATCACAAGATAGAGTAGTTCATCACAAGATAGAGTAGTTCATCACAAGATAGAGTAGTTCTTCACAAGATAGAGTAGTTCATCACAAGATAGAGTAGTTCATCACAAGATAGAGTAGTTCTTCACAAGATAGAGTAGTTCTTCACAAGATAGAGTAGTTCATCACAAGATAGAGTAGTTCTTCACAAGATAGAGTAGTTCATCACTAGATAGAGTAGTTCATCACTAGATAGAGTAGTTCATCACAAGATAGAGTAGTTCATCACAAGATAGTGTAGTTCTTCACAAGATAGAGTAGTTCATCACAAGATAGAGTAGTTCATCACAAGATAGAGTAGTTCTTCACAAGATAGAGTAGTTCATCACAAGATAGAGTAGTTCATCACAAGATAGAGTAGTTCATCACAAGATAGTGTAGTTCATCACAAGATAGTGTAGTTCATCACAAGATAGAATAGTTCATCACAAGATAGTGTAGTTCATCACAAGATAGAATAGTTCATCACAAGATAGAGTAGTTCATCACAAGATAGAGTAGTTCTTCACAAGATAGAGTAATTCATCACAAGATAGAGTAATTCTTCACAAGATAGAGCAGTTCTTCACAAGATAAGAGTAGTTCTTCACAATATAAAGTATCTATAACAGGTTGAACAAAAATTGAACACGTAAAAGTTCACGTGGATAAAAACCGACAGATAAAACCCTAAATTCCTTCCAGAGTTTGACCGGATTAAAAAAAAAATACATATACTATTTCTTGAAATCTTCTCGTTCATAAAATCATATTTATGCTTTCTTTTTATACTGCGTTTTTTTGGTGTCATTTAAAAGCTACAGAAAAAAATGTTATGGAAAAAAAGAATATATCTTTTTATACATGAAAGAATTTGAGCCAGAATGTGAACGAACTTTACATCTTCATATAACTTTATGCAACACCAGATGAGAATGTAGATTAGAATACATATTAAAATGCAGATTATAGTGTGTCAAGGTTATTAAGGTTGTAATTATAGGCAGTCAGAGGCCAGCAACATCAGCTGTATGATGTCTCTGTCCTGCCTTATATTGAGGAGAGTGCTATACCTACCCCTGTCCCACATCTCTGTGTTGTATATGGTGCTATACCTACCCCTGTCCCACATATCTAAGTTGTATATAGTGCTATACCTACCCCTGTCCCACATCTCTGTGTCGTATATTGTGCTATACCTACCCCTGTCCCACATCTCTGTGTCGTATAATGTGCTATACCTACCCCTGTCCCACATCTCTAAGTTGTATATAGTGCTATACCTACCCCTGTCCCACATATCTAAGTTGTATATAGTGCTATACCTACCCCTGTCCCACATCTCTAGGTTGTATATTGTGCTATACCTACCCGTCCCACATCTCTGTGTCGTATATAGTGCTATACCTACCCCTGTCCCACATTTGTAAACAAAGGCATATACATCTATACTTAAGGTTCTTTATGACACAATAATAATCTTGTTATGAAGACTGTTAATAACCTTAACAACAATACAAGATTATACTTAATAATCTTAGCTGAAATTGTCCCTAATTACGTCTTTCCTCGGAAACACAGCGTCTGTAGTAAGCTTGGATATCTGTCAGTCTGTCTGTCTGTCTATCTGTCTATCTGTCTCTCTCTCTGTCTCTCTGTCTCTGTTTGTCTGTCTCTCTCTCTGTCTGTCTGTCTCTCTCTGTCTGTCTCTCTCTCTCTCTCTGTCTGTCTCTCTCTCTCTCTCTCTCTGTCTCTCTCTCTCTCTGTCTGTCTGTCTCTCTCTCTCTCTCTGTCTGTCTCTCTCTCTCTCTCTGTCTGTCTCTCTCTCTCTCTCTGTCTGTCTGTCTCTCTCTCTCTCTCTGTCTGTCTCTCTCTCTCTCTCTCTGTCTGTCTGTCTGTCTCTCTCTCTCTGTCTG
>NC_091239.1:15205313-15210313 GCF_040958095.1 Procambarus clarkii | reverse complement strand
TAATTTTAAAACCAGGTATGATAGGGAAATGGGACAGGAGTCATTGCTGTAAACAACCGATGCTCGAAAGGCGGGATCCAAGAGTCAATGCTCGATCCTGCAAGCACATATAGGTGAGTATAGGTGAGTACACACACACAGACACACACACAGACACACACACACACACACATGTGGGAACCGACCTGTGAGATTTATATTTATTTAATTTATATGAATTTATATTTACGTTAATTTATATACTTCGATAGCAATTTGTATAATGTTAAGTGGACTGTATTTCTGCAATAATCTCTTAATCTCACAAATCGATCCTCTACACATTAGGGGGGGTTTATATTTATATATATGTATGCAGCCAATCAAACTACAAAAATTAACTACATACATTAAAGAGGTTCCTTATCTTATAGTACAGCAGGTTAGTCCACCAGGTATAACTAGGGTGTAGACACCAAATTATCCTCTTTGAGGTAGCTTCCTCACCCAGTAACTGGTGCACAAAGTCTTCCATCCTCGTCTTGACCTGTCAAAAGTGCGCTAGCTGTGAAGCCAGATACCTATATATGACAAGTATTTCAGAGAAAACTGTACATGGAACATTGAAGACCTGGCTTAATTACCTTTAGTTTGAGGCTATTTCGCGATCTAACCGGGTCACCCTATATCCTGACATTAATGGCCATAAATGAATGATAAACGGGTTTCGGATAGACACTTAACTTGAATTTGTAGACAGCGTGTTGACAATGGTACACTTCTGGTTTCCATAACACTACGTCCAAGTAAAATTAACAGGAGCCGAATTTGCTCCTGTGTGAGCCTCTGGTCTCGTATATACACAATGGCTGTTTAACACTCCATACTATTGACGTTACTGGCCGACATTGTCCAGAATGATAGGAGCCGAATTTGCTCCACACGTCTCGGAGGTGACACAACAATGGCTGCTTAACACTCCATACTATTGACGTTACTGGCCGACATTGTCCAGAATGATAGGAGCCGAATTTGCTCCACACGTCTCGGAGGTGACACAACAATGGCTGCCCTCCTTCCCCCCTCTCGCCTGGCCTACTTTGTCCAGATTTCAGAAAGTGATAGAAGGGTCACATTTACTCTACTTTAATATTGATAATTAAGTTAATTTATATGAGATGTTTTTATGATGGTAAAGTCCAAAGACTAATGTATTTAAGAATAATTCCCACCATAATAGGTGGTGAATTATAATAGTATGTGGTGATGATATCCCGTTTTCTATAGACGGTAATTCCACTACAAGTTACGTTTTCTATGGGTAACTTGTTTATACAACACAGCTATTATCTGTATGATATATTAAATGGTGTCGGATTTTCCGACAACACACACACACACACACACACACACACACACAGACACACACAGACACACACACACACACACACACAGACACACACACACACACACACACACAGACACACAGACACACACACACACACACACACACACACACACACACACACACAGACACACACACAGACACACACACAGACACACACACACACACACACAAGACAGACACAGACACACACACACAAGACAGACACAGACACACACACACACACACACACACACACACACACACACACACACACACACACAAGACAGACAGGAACATGCAGTGAGAGCCATAACCTGTCCTCCACTAACCCAACATCACCACAAGAGCCATTACCCTCCATGTTCCAGCGTCCTGTCACCAGTTCCACGATCTGTAAACTCATTCCAGCCCCCATGAAACGGTTCCAGTCCCTCTCCAAGCCTGACTGCAAGACATAAATATTCGGCAATTTAATTTTGCAAGATGCACTTAAAATGGAAGTTAATGTCCTGGAATTCAGGTGTAAACAGGGACTTAAAGCCCCATATATCAGGGTTATGTGGTGTCGCGCTGCGGACATTTAAGCCTTTGAGGTTTTTATTGGAGATAATGTTGGGGATGGGACAAAAGTCTTGACTAGTAAGTCTGAGAGGGTTTATTTTGGGAAGATTCTGTACTTGCTTTGGTATCTGTACCCTCAGCTGTACCGGTGCTGATATCTGGTTACAGTCTCACTATTACGTACTGTTGCTATGTGCTCCTTAGTCTTGGCTGCGGGGTGCCAACCATCACAGTTTGGTGTACCCCAGTAATGTTATGCCAAAAATCGAACAAATTGTGTTTTAATATGAGCCAGTATTCACCCACACATACAACCATACAAACGCCCACACATGCACTTGGCTGAGTGGACAGCATTCGGGATTCACAGTCCATGTTCACGGGTTCGAGTCTGAACAAAAAACCTTCTATGAATGAGCAGCATATTACAATTGTTCTTTGGGGTCGGCCTCTGGATGGAAGAACAGACTGAGGGCGGATTGCTGGCCGAAGTCTGCAACAAATGGGTAGAGTTTCTTTCACCTGACGCGTCTGTTTACCTATCAGTAAGAAGGTACCTGGGAGTTAGACAGTTGGAAAGGCGGGGTCCAAGAGCTAACAAATCACTTCTTGCAGGCACGAATAGCGAACATAAACAGAAAATATACCCACCCACAATGTACAGGAGCACATTACTTAGCAATGTGTAGCCAGTTGGGCAATTCTTACTCTCTCTCTCTCTGTCTGTCTCTGTCTCTCTTTCTCTCTCTCTCTCTCTCTCTCTCTCTCTCTCTCTCTCTCTCTCTCTCTCTCTCTCTCTCTCTCTCTCTCTCTCTGTCTGTCTCTGTCTCTCTCTCTCTGTCTCTCCAGGATCACCAGCATAACCAGGTAATTAAAGCAATCACGTACCATAAAAAGCTTTATAAACCATTAATACACACGTAAGCCTCATCTAATGAGAGACATTTGTATACAAACTTCTTCCTTGTCGTCGCTTAAAGAAGATGTTAGGATTCCCATGACTCTTATTACTGACGTTCTGACAGTTCCTGCGACGGCGCTGGAGCCAATCGTATTGGCGTTTGCCTTTCCATTGGAGACTTTCGGCGCCGTGGAGAGAGGGGACGACCTGCTGCATGGGTAACAGCTTCTCCGTGTCAACCTACCCTGGCTTTGCGCCCTGGAGAGGCCACTCCAGACCAACAACCAGAGCACAACTTATTACTATTACATAGCACTTACTGCTGTATTAATGGTTTATGTGGCGCTTTATTAAATTAATAAAGAATTAACAGGTAATCAAAATAATACGTGTGTTCGTGAGAGTATACCTCGGTTGAGCTTAAGTTCCTGGGCCCACGTTGGGCGCCAGATGTGCGCTTTATTCTTCGGTTGAGCACTGCATAATATCCACAGGTATATAAAAAAGTTGATTGATTGAGTGTTGAGAAGCGGGCCCAAAGAGCCAGAGCTCAATCCCCGCAAGTACAACTAGGTGAGTACATGTTCCAGAGAGGGAACCAGACGAGGGTGTTACTCAATTGAGATATAGAGGAGAGCAAACGCCAATTAGACAAGAGTCCAATTACCTGATCCTCCAAATCACTAGGTCGTTTGCTCCTGAATTGCTCCACACCTGCTGCAGGTGTTTACGAGACAACCAATCACCAGGAAGCAAGATAACAATATATATACCCACTTTAGACCTGCTTCATCATGTAAAACCATTCATCCATACAATGTTGACCTCTGTGGAGGCTTCGATAACCTCTTCAGCAATCTCCACATGTGGTAATCTGCGAGTAACAATCAGATGCACCGGGCTGCAGGTGTAGGTACTCCAGCTCTGCCCACACGTGGTTACAAGCGTGACACGTGGTGTGAACACCGGGTGCACGTGGTGTGACACCAAGTGGCAGGTATGAGGCATCAGACACTGTGTTGTGTCAACACAATTGGCTGACGAGTAGGTGTTTAGGCGACAAACACTTCAAGTCATCAAATACGTCGACAACAAAGATATCTCACTCAGATAACCTGACCACACACTGTGGGATCAATGCTCATCCACTCTACAACACATCTACTAGCAACCCGCTAACGGATGTCGACGGATGCTGGAGATAAATACGGATCTTTACACTACAATCCAGTTGCCTCAGCTGGAAGATCACGTGCTGAGTACAGAACCTACTTGTTCCTTATCACTTAATTACCAAATCAAATCCCCTAACCGCGGTATTGGATTCTGGGCTATAGGCGATTACTATAATGTCGTGTAAACGAGTTTCCTTGGCTGTTGGCCGTCGGCTCGAGGAGCTCACGTCCGCTCACTCAAGCGGCAGGATTCAGAATGAGGGGAAAGCATAGTGTAGTGGGGCTTCTCTCTCCCCTACCGTGCTCTCCCAAGATCAAATGAGCCAATCAGGGAACGGCACTGAGGCCTACCCAATGAGAGCCGTCCTCTCAGGGTGTCGTTACCCCGTGACGTCACGAATACGTTATAGGCCCTAGCCTCTTTGTTTACTTTTATTTTTTAAATTTATATTTACTGTAATTCCTAAATGGTAATACCTACGACGGCCATTGTGGTATCAACGGGGAGCTGAAGACATAAGCTGTCCACAGACACCCAACAAGGCGGGTCTACGTTTCATAATAACGAAACTAGACAGTGCACACACACTCTGTGCACTCAGTGAGGGTTTCAAAATGGCGGTCGTGCACTCTCCACTACACATTTAAGAGGTATGTCCGATATTAACTGACTTTCACCCTCCTGGGCTGAGGTATGCTGAACTCTGTAACTACTATATGACTACTGGAACACTTGATGATATATTGGACTTGTACCTAAGATTGACAATGTAATACATCTGTTATACAATGTATTGTACCTATACAATATGTAGAGAGAGAGAGAGAAAGAGAGAGAGAGAGAGAGAGAGAGAGAGAGAGAGAGAGAGAGAGAGAGAGAGAGAGAGAGAGAGAGAGAGAGAGAGAGAGAGAGAGAGAGAGAGAGAGAGAGAGAGAGAGAGAGAGAGAGAGAGAGAGAGAGAGAGAGAGAGAGAGAGAGAGAGAGAGAGAGAGAGAC
>NC_091239.1:15202310-15204813 GCF_040958095.1 Procambarus clarkii | reverse complement strand
CCGCTCTCCCTCCTAACTTTCTAGCGTCGTCAGGTTTAGTTCCTTCAGTCTGTCTTCGTACCTCATCCCTCGCAGCTCTGGGACGAGACTCGTTGCAAACTTCTGCACCTTTTCGGGCTTCTTTATGTGTTTTTAAGATCTGGGCTCCAGGATGATGCAACATACTCTAAGACTGGCCTCACATAGGCGGTATACAGCGATCTAAAAGCCTCCTTATTCATGTTTCTGAAGGATGTTCTGACTTTTGCCAGATCATGCGGGTGATGTTATTCTGTTTATATGAGCCTCTGGAGTTAGGTTTGGTGTTATGTCCACTCCCAGGTCTTGTTCTCTAGTCGTTACAGGGAGGTAGTTTACCTTCAGTTCCGGCACTCCTTGAAGGAAACTATCTAGTTTCCTCTTGAAGATGTCCACGGTTGTTCCGGCAATATTTCTTATGCTCGCTGGGAGGGTGTTGAACAACCGCGGACCTCTGATGTTTATACAGTGTTCTCTGATTGTGCCTATGGCACCCCTGCTCTTCACTGGACCTCTGATATTTATACAGTGTTCTCTGATTGTGCCTATGGCACCTCTGCTCTTCACTGGACCTCTGATGTTTATACAGTGTTCTCTGATTGTGCCTATGGCACCTCTGCTCTTCACTGGACCTCTGATGTTTATACAGTGTTCTCTGATTGTGTCTATGGCACCTCTGCTCTTCACTGGACCTCTGATGTTTATACAGTGTTCTCTGATTGTGCCTATGGCACCTCTGCTCTTCACTGGACCTCTGATGTTTATACAGTGTTCTCTGATTGTGCCTATGGCACCTCTGCTCTTCACTGGACCTCTGATGTTTATACAGTGTTCTCTGATTGTGCCTATGGCACCTCTGCTCTTCACTGGACCTCTGATGTTTATACAGTGTTCTCTGATTGTGCCTATGGCACCCTGCTCTTCACTGGACCTCTGATGTTTTATACAGTGTTCTCTGATTGTGCCTATGGCACCTCTGCTCTTCACTGGACCTCTGATGTTTATACAGTGTTCTCTGATTGTGCCTATGGCACCTCTGCTCTTCACTGGACCTCTGATGTTTATACAGTGTTCTCTGATTGTGCCTATGGCACCTCTGCTCTTCACTGGACCTCTGATGTTTATACAGTGTTCTCTGTGCCTATGGCACCTCTGCTCTTCACTGGACCTCTGATGTTTATACAGTGTTCTCTGATTGTGCCTATGGCACCTCTGCTCTTCACTGGACCTCTGATGTTTATACAGTGTTCTCTGATTGTGCCTATGGCACCTCTGCTCTTCACTGGACCTCTGATGTTTATACAGTGTTCTCTGATTGTGCCTATGGCACCTCTGCTCTTCACTGGACCTCTGATGTTTATACAGTGTTCTCTGATTGTGCCTATGGCACCTCTGCTCTTCACTGGACCTCTGATGTTTATACAGTGTTCTCTGATTGTGCCTATGGCACCTCTGCTCTTCACTGGACCTCTGATGTTTATACAGTGTTCTCTGATTGTGGCCTATGCACCTCTGCTCTTCACTGGACCTCTGATGTTTATACAGGTGTTCTCTGATTGTGTCTATGGCACCTCTGCTCTTCACTGGACCTCTGATGTTTTATACAGTGTTCTCTGATTGTGCCTATGGCACCTCTGCTCTTCACTGGACCTCTGATGTTTATACAGTGTTCTCTGATTGTGCCTATGGCACCTCTGCTCTTCAACTGGAACCTCTGATGTTTATACAGTGTTCTCTGATTGTGCCTATGGCACCTCTGCTCTTCACTGGACCTCTGATGTTTTATACAGTGTTCTCTGATTGTGCCTATGGCACCTCTGCTCTTCACTGGATCAATCTTGCATTTTCTTCCATATCGTTCACTCCAGTACGTTGTTATTTTACTGTGTAGATTAGGGACCTGGCCCTCCAGTATTTTCGAGGCGTATATTATTTGGTATCTCTCTCGTCTCCTTTCTAGTGAGTACATTTGGAGAGCTTTGAGACGATCCCAATAATTTAGGTGCTTTATCTCGTCTATGCGTGCCGTATATGTTCTCTGTATTCCCTCTATTTCAGCAATCTCTCCTGCTCTGAAGGGGGAAGTGAGCACTGAGCCCACATATGTCCCCTTAGTACTGAGCACACTGAGCCCAGTTCACATATGTGGTAAATATTAATATTTTTCCCCAAGCCTAAAACACCCTATTTGTCTCCAATAAACTCATTCGTTCCAATTTTATAAATCATTCCAATCATTCGTTTATTGTATAAAATCTATCAACGTCATCATCCAGCAATTTTCAGTGTTTTGAACTTATTTTCCGTCCAAATTTTTTGTATCATGGGGAAAATTGTATTAATTTTTCTTTAATCCTGGAGAGCAAATTGTTTATAATTTGAGATGTATACAAGAGTTGTTACATTCTTGTACAGCCACTAGTACGCGTAGCGTTTCGGGCAGGTCCTTAATCCTATGGTCCCTGGAATACGATCCCCTGCCGCG
>NC_091239.1:15192310-15194810 GCF_040958095.1 Procambarus clarkii | reverse complement strand
TGGAGAACAAATGGAGAACAAATGAAGAACAAATGAAGAACAAATGGAGAACAAATGAAGAACAAATGGAGAACAAATGGAGAACAAAGAGAACAAAGGGGGGACTTAAGTAAGATCAGATATTATCTCGGATTGCCCAATCTATTCCGTAAGTCATTCATGGTATCAATTACAGAGACGCAATTTAACACTGTGTGTATGTGATTCTCACGGAACACGCGGTCAGCAGCAGTAGCAGGAACAGTAGCGGGAGCAACAGTAAAAGTAGCAGTAGCAACAGCAACAGTAGCAGTAGCAGTAGCAACAGTAGCAACAACAGTAGCAGTAGCAACAGCAAAAGTAGCAGTAGCAACAACAAAAGTAGCAGTAGCAAAAGTAGCAGTAGCAACAGCAAAAGTAGCAGTAGCAACAGCATCAGTAGCAACAACAGTAGCAGTAGCAACGGCAAAAGTAGCAACAACAAAAGTAGCAGTAGCAACAGGAAAAGTAGCAGTAGCAACAGCAAAAGTAGCAGTAGCAACAGTAGTAGTAGCAACAGCAACAGTAGCAACAGCAAAAGTAGCAGAAGCAACAGTAGCAGTAGCAACAGCAACAACAGCAACAGTAGCAACAACAAAAGTAGCAGTAGCAAAAGTAGCAGTAACAACAGGAAAAGTAGCAGTAGCAACAGTAAAAGTAGCAGTAGCAACAACAAAAGTAGCAGTAGCAACAACAAAAGTAGCAGTAGCAACAGCAACAGTAGCAGTAGCAACAGTAAAAGTAGCAGTAGCAACAACAAAAGTAGCAGTAGCAACAGTAACAGTAGCAACAGTAAAAGTAGCAGTAGCAACAGTAGCAGTAGCAACAGTAGCAGTAGCAACAACAGTAGCAGTAGCAACAGTAAAAGTAGCAGTAGCAACAGCAACAGTAGCAACAGTAAAAGTAGCAGTAGCAACAGTAGCAGTAGAAACAGCAGCACTAGCAACAGTAGCAGTAGCAACAGCAACAGTAGCAGTAGCAACAGTAAAAGTAGCAGTAGCAACAACAAAAGTAGCAGTAGCAACAGTAACAGTAGCAACAGTAAAAGTAGCAGTAGCAACAGCAACAGTAGCAGTAGCAACAGCAACAGTAGCAGTAGCAACAACAGCAACAGTAAAAGTAGCAGTAGCAACAGCAACAGTAAAAGTAGCAACAGTAGCAACAGTAAAAGTAGCAGTAGCAACAGTAGCAGTAGAAACAGCAGCACTAGCAACAGTAGCAGTAGTAACAGCAACAGTAGCAGTAGCAACAGTAGCAGTAGCAACAGCAACAGTAGCAACAGCAACAGTAGCAACAACAAAAGTAGCAGTAGCAACAGCAGCACTAGCAACAGTAGCAGTAGTAACAGCAACAGTAGCAGTAGCAACAGTAGCAGTAGCAACAGCAACAGTAGCAGTAGCAACAGCAACAGTAGCAACAACAAAAGTAGCAGTAGCAACAACAAAAGTAGCAGTAGCAACAGTAGCAGTACCAACAACAAAAGTAGCAGTAGCAACAGTAGCAGTACCAACAACAAAAGTAGCAGTAGCAACAGTAGCAGTACCAACAACAAAAGTAGCAGTAGCAACAGTAGCAGTAGCAACAGTAGCAGTAGCAACAGTAGCAGTACCAACAACAAAAGTAGCAGTAGCAACAGTAGCAGTACCAACAACAAAAGTAGCAGTAGCAACAGTAGCAACAGCAACAGTAGCAACAGTAGCAGTACCAACAACAAAAGTAGCAGTAGCAACAGCAACAGTAGCAACAGTAGCAGTACCAACAACAAAAGTAGCAGTAGCAACAGTAGCAGTACCAACAACAAAAGTAGCAGTAGCAACAGCAACAGTAGCAGTAGCAACAGTAGCAGTACCAACAACAAAAGTAGCAGTAGCAACAGTAGCAGTACCAACAACAAAAGTAGCAGTAGCAACAGCAACAGTAGCAGTAGCAACAGTAGCAGTAGCAATAGTAGCAGTACCAACAACAAAAGTAGCAGTAGCAACAGTAGCAGTACCAACAACAAAAGTAGCAGTAGCAACAGTAGCAACAGCAACAGTAGCAGTAGCAACAGTAGCAGTACCAACAACAAAAGTAGCAGTAGCAACAGCAACAGTAGCAGTAGCAACAGTAGCAGTACCAACAACAAAAGTAGCAGTAGCAACAGTAGCAACAGCAACAGTAGCAGTAGTAACAGTAGCAGTACCAACAACAAAAGTAGCAGTAGCAACAGTAGCAACAGCAACAGTAGCAGTAGTAACAGTAGCAGTACCAACAACAAAAGTAGCAGTAGCAACAGTAGCAACAGTAGCAGTAGCAACAGCAGGAACAGCAGCGTGTGTAAGGCCTCAGTTCCGCCGCTTCAGTCAGCTGATTTGTGTTTACGTTTTTGTGTGTGTTGTGTTTGTGCGGCGCGTTCTTTTAGGGTGAGCTGGAGCCCTCACTGACGGGCACAGGTGTTACGCACGCACACACACACGCACACGCACACGCACACGCACACACA
>NC_091239.1:15167310-15189810 GCF_040958095.1 Procambarus clarkii | reverse complement strand
GGCTCCTTGCTGTGTACTGGCTGGCGCTTGACCCGTGCTGGCTGGCTATGGCACCTAGCCGGGTGCCGCTCAGGCTAGGTGCCGCCTAGCCCGCCCCCGTGTCACCCAGGCTAGGTGTAGCCCGCCATGTCTCCCAGGCTAGGTGTAGCCCGCGTGTCACCCAGGCTAGGTGTAGCCCGCCGTGTCACCCAGGCTAGGTGTAGCCCGCGTGTCACCCAGGCTAGGTGTACCCCCCATGTCACCCAGGCTAGGTGTACTCCCCGTGTCACCCAGGCTAGGTGTAGCCCGTCGTGTCACCCAGGCTAGGTGTAGCCCGCCGTGTCACCCAGGCTAGGTGTACCCCCCATGTCACCCAGGCTAGGTGTACCCCCCGTGTCACCCAGGCTAGGTGTACCCTCCGTGTCACCCAGGCTAGGTGTAGCCCGTCGTGTCACCCAGGCTAGGTGTAGCCCGTCGTGTCACCCAGCTTCTATGGGTAACTTACCCTAATGTGACACCACACAAAGATAGGTAACCCCCAAGGAGGCCACTTCTTGCTACCCACACCTTACCCATCACCCCCACGCCCCCCCCTACACCCCCACACCCCCACACACCCCTACACCCCCCTACACCCCCCCTACACACACACACCCACACACAGCAACAGGAAGAGACACTCACATATTATCACTCAATCGTGAAAAACATTACTTTCAATGCCACTTAACTCACCATCCCCCACTCACCACCTGCAGCAGAACCTAAGATTAGGTGGTGGCCTCTCACTCAACCCTCTATCATCCACTCTACTCCTCCAGGCCAAGTCTTACACTGCCAGGATAAGTCTTACACTGCTAGGATAAGTCTTACACTGCTAGGATAGGTCTTACACTACCAGGATTACACTGCTAGGATAAGTCTTACACTGCTAGGATAAGTTTTACACTGCTAGGATAGGTCTTACACTACCAGGATAAGTCTTACACTACCAGGATAAGTCTTACACTACTAGGATAGGTCTTACACTACCAGGATAAGTCTTACACTACCAGCATAAGTCTTACACTACCAGGATAAGTCTTACACTACCAGGATAAGTCTTACACTACCAGGATAAGTCTTACACTACTAGGATAGGTCTTACACTACCAGGATAAGTCTTACACTACCAGCATAAGTCTTACACTACCAGGATAAGTCTTACACTACTAGGATAGGTCTTACACTACCAGGATAAGTCTTACACTACCAGCATAAGTCTTACACTACCAGGATAAGTCTTACACTACCAGGATAGGTCTTACATTACCAGGATAAGTCTTACACTACCAGGATAAGTCTTACATACACTACACCAGGATAAGTCTTACGTACACTACCAGGATAGGTCTTACATTCACTACCAGGATAAGTCTTACATTCACTACCAGGATAAGTCTTACACACTACCAGGGTAAAACCTTACATTTACTACCAGGATAAAGTCTTACACACACACTACCAGGATAAGTCTTACACACTACCAGGGTAAAACCTTACATTTACTACCAGGATAAAGTCTTACACACACACTACCAGGATAAAGTCTTACACACATACTACCAGCATAAGTCTTACACACTACCAGGATAAGTCTTACACTACCAGGATAAGTCTTACACTACCAGGATAAGTCTTACACTACCAGGGTAAGTCTTCATTCACTACCAGGATAAGTCTTCATTCACTACCAGGATAAGTCTTACACTACCAGGATAAGTCTTACATACGCTACCAGGATAAATCTTACACTACCAAGATAAGTCTTACATACGCTACCAGGATGTCTTACATTCACTACCAGGATAAGTCTTACACTACCAGGATAAGTCTTACATACGCTACCAGGATAAGTCTTACATTCACTACCAGGATAAGTCTTACATACGTTACCAGGATAAGTCTTACATACACTACCAGGATAAGTCTTGCATAAAAGTCTTACATACGAAGCCATTGTACTCGTAAGATGAAGAAATCAGCTCCACCAATCACCAAGCCTGGCCACAACCCCTATACGAAACCTGTAGATCTTTCCCCAATCACGGCGACTTTGTGTACATATATAAGTTCACGCAGTGCTTCCTAAACTAATCACGCAGTGCTTCGCTGATTGTAAACTATTTAATCAGTGTAAACCACGCCACCATGACTTGAGGAGAGATGAAGAAGTTCCGTAAGTTTCTACCGACACCTGGAGCCACCTGGAGTCACTAGGAGCAACCTGGAGCCACCAGGAGCCACCTGGAGCCACCTGGAGTCACTAGGAGCAACCTGGAGCCACCTGGAGCCACCTGGAGTCACTAGGAGCAACCTGGAGCCACCAGGAGCCACCTGGAGCCACTTGGAGCCACCTGGAGCCACCAGGAGCCACCAGGAGCCACCAGGAGCAACCTGGAGCCACCAGGAGCCACCTGGAGCCACCTGGAGCCACCAGGAGCCACCAATAGCCACCAGGAGCCACCAATTGCCACCAGGAGCCACCAGGAGCCACCAGGAGCCACCTGGAGCCACCTGGAACCACCAGGAGCCACAAATAGCCACCAGGAGCCACCAATTGCCACCAGGAGCCACCAGGAGCCACCAGGGGCCACCAGGAGCCACCTGGAGCCACCTGCAGCCACCAGGAGCCACCAGGAGCCACCTGGAGCCACCTGGAGCCACCAGGAGCCACCTGGAGCCACCTGGAGCCACCAGGAGCTACTAGGAGCCACCTGGAGCCATCTGGAGCCACCAGGAGCTACTAGGAGCCACCTAGAGCCTCCTGGAGCCACCAGGAGCCACCAGGAGCCACCTGGAGCCACCAGGAGCCACCAGGAGCTACCTGGAGCCACCTGGAGCCACCTGGAGCCACCAGGAGCCACCAGGAGCCACCTGGAGCCACCAGGAGCTACTAGGAGCCACCTGGAGCCACCTGGAGCCACCAGGAGCCACCAGGAGCCACCTGGAGCCACCTGGAGCCACCAGGAGCCACCTGGAGCCACCAGGAGCTACTAGGAGCCACCTGGAGCCACCTGGAGCCACCAGGAGCCACCAGGAGCCACCAGGAGCTACTAGGAGCCACCTGGAGCCACCTGGAGCCACCAGGAGCCACCAGGAGCCACCTGGAGCCACCTGGAGCCACGAGGAGCCACCAGGAGCTACTAGGAGCCACCTGGAGCCACCTGGAGCCACCAGGAGCCACCTGGAGCCACCTGGAGCCACCAGGAGCCACCAGGAGCTACTAGGAGCCACCAGGAGTCACCAGGAGCCACCAGGAGCTATTAGGAGCCACCTGGAACCACTTGGAGCCACCTGGAGCCACCAGGAGCCACCTGGAGCCACCAGGAGCCACCTGGAGCCACCAGGAGCCACCTGGAGCCACTAGGAGCCACTAGGAGCCACCTGGAGCCACCAGGAGCCACCAGGAGCTACTAGGAGCCACCTGGAGCCACCTGGAGCCACCAGAAGCTACTAGGAGCCACCAGGAGCTACTAGGAGCCACCTGGAGCCACCTGGAGCCACCAGGAGCCACCAGGAGCCACCTGGAGCCACCAGGAGCCACCAGGAGCTACTAGGAGCCACCTGGAGCCACCTGGAGCCACCAGAAGCCACCTGGAGCCACCAGGAGCCACCTGGAGCCACTAGGAGCCACCTGGAGCCACCAGGAGCCACCTGGAGCCACCAGGAGCCACCAGGAGCCACCAGGAGCTACTAGGAGCCACCTGGAGCCACCAGGAGCCACCAGGAGCTACTAGGAGCCACCTGGAGCCACCTGGAGCCACCTGGAGCCACCAGGAGCCATCTGGAGAAACCAGGAACCACCAGGAGCCACCAGGAGCCACCTGGAGCCACCAGGAGCCACCAGGAGCCACCTGGAGCCACCAGGAACCACCAGGAGCCACCAGTAACCACCAGGAGCCACCAGAAGCTACCTGGAGCCACCTGGAGCCACTAGGAGCCACCTGGAGCCACCAGGAGCCACCAGGAGCCACCTGGAGCCACCTGGAGTCACCAGGAGCTACTAGGAGCCATCTGGAGCCACCTGGAGCCACCAGGAGCCACTAGGAGCCACCTGGAGCCACCAGGAGCCACCTGGAGCCACTATGAGCCACAAGGAGCCACCTGGAGTCACCTGGAGCCACCAGGAGCCATCAGGAGCCACTAGGAGCCACCAGGAGCCACCTGGAGCCACCAGGAGCCACCTGGAGCCACCAGGAACCACCTGGAGCCACCTATCGCCACCTGGAGCCTCTAGGAGCCACCTATCGCCACCTGGAGCCACCAGGAGCCACCAGGAGCCACCTGGAGCCACCTGGAGCCACCAGGAGCCACCTGGAGCCACCTACCACCACTAGGAGCCACCTGGAGCCACCTATCGCCACCTGGAGCCTCTAGGAGCCACCTATCACCACCTGGAGGCACCAGGAGCCACCTGGAGCCACCTGGAGCCACCTACCACCACTAGGAGCCACCAGGAGCCACCTACCGCCACCTGGAGGACCAATAAGATGAGAGATCTCCCGGAGATGCTGATATACCCGGCCTTTTAAAAGTTACTTGCCATTTTCCAACATGTTTATCATTTAAATGGGAAAGATCATTTATCTCCCGACGTCCCGAGACCGTCTCTTTAACTGTCGAGGATGACGGGATGCAGCTTCCGTCACCCGTCTCTCTCGTCTGTCATCATTACTGTCTAGTGCGCTCTGCACCGTAGCTAATGTTGAGGCTGACTCGCTGCTCGTGGACTAGGTGGCTCTAGGTGGCTCTATGTAGCACTAGGTGGCATTAGGTGGCTCTATGTCTCACTAGGTGGCTCTATGTCTCACTAGGTCGCTCTATGTCTCACTAGGTGGCTCTAGGTGGCATTAGGTGGCTCTATGTCTCACTAGGTGGCGCTAGGTGGCTCTATGTCTCACTAGGTGGCTCTGGGTGGTACTAGGTGGCACTAGGTGGCTCTATGTCTCACTAGGTGGCACTAGGCGGCTCTATGTCTCACTAGGTACCTCAGTGTCCGCCACTGTGGGGGGAAGATTGAGCCAGATACGCCACTCCCTCAACTCTTAACTCAATCACAACATTTTTGCAATTATCTTCAACCAGATGACTCCAGGTGGCACCAGATGGCACCTAGCGGCTCCAGATGGCACCTAGCGGCACCTAATGGCACCTAGTAACATAACAATAAGTCAGACAGAGAGAGAGAGCCAGCTTCCTAGTCAAACCGCCTCTAACAGCCTGGTTGAGCAGTCCAGTAACCAGGAGACCTGGTCGAGGACCGGGCCGTGGGGACGCTGAGCCCCGAACCCAACACCAGGGAACCCTCAAGGTGTGCTAAGTGTGGCGCTAAGTAACACACAAACACACAACAACAACGCCATATTTCTTGCCCAATATGTTAAGACAACACACGCAGACTCATAATATTTTCAACACATGTGGTGAATATGTGACGTCAACACAGGTGTTTGAGGAGCAATCATTCCCTCATGTGCGACCAGTCACAAACATACTAACAACATTGCCTCATACTAACAAACATTGCCTCATACTAACAAACATTGCCTCATACTAGCAACATTGCCTCATACTAACAACATTGCCTCATACTAACAACATTCCTCATACTAACATACATACTCACACACAAGCAACACAAACCACATACCAACATACTAACCACATACTAACCAACATATACTGTAACCTCATACAAACCAACACCCCACAAACTACCCCCACCGCCCCCCTCACCCCCCACCACTTCCGGAAAGGTGGACTTAATATGACAACACCTGTCAGTCATTGACACATGTTGTCACGTGTCAAATATGTGTTGTCTACACCAGGAGTGAATATGATGGCGGTGCTAAATCGGCACCTTGCTGGCTCGAACCAGGACCCAGAATGCACCTGGGCTAAACCATGATCTCTCTCTCTTACACTGAACCAAAATATATATTGACTGTTGTTTGTGATCTATTCTCCACGCCCCCTATTCTTCACGCCCCCTATTCTCCATGCCCCCTATTCTTCACGCCCCCTATTCTTCACGCCCCCTATTCTTCACGCCCCCTATTCTTCACGCCCCCTATTCTCCACGCCCCCTATTCTTCACGCCCCCTATTCTTCACGCCCCCTATTCTCCACGCCCCCTATTCTCCATGCCCCTATTCTCCACGCCCCCTATTTCCTCCACAACAATCACTGATTTTTTTTTCAGTGGAACTGTTTTGCTGATTTCAGGTGAAATTTCACAAACGAGTTTTAATTTTATGATGTATGTCGGACACGACCATGAACACTCACACACACACACACACACACACACACACACACACACACACACACACACACACACACACACACACACACACACACACACACACACCTGTGTGTACCTGCCTGCCACTCTCCATAGTGTATAACAAATCACTGGCAACAGGGAAACTGCCAGATATTTGGAAAGCAGCTAACGTAGTCCCGATATACAAGAAAGGGGATAGACAGGAGGCACTGAACTACAGGCCAGTGTCCCTAACCTGCATACCATGCAAGCTGATGGAGAAGATTGTGTGAAGAAAGCTAGGGGAGCACCTGGAGCGAAAGAACTTTGTAACACAGCATCAACATGGGTTCAGGGATGGTAAGTCCTGCCTCACAGGGTTACTTGAATTCTACGACCAGGCAACAAAAATAAGGCAAGAAAGAGAAGGGTGGGCAGATTGCATATTTTTGGATTGCCAGAAAACCTTTGATACAGTACCACACAAGAGGCTAGTGAAAAAGCTGAAGATGCAGGTTGGAGTGAAAGGGAAGGTACTCCATTGGATAAAGGAGTACCTAAGCAACAGGAGACAACGAGTCAGTGTGAGGGGTGAGGTCTCAGATTGGCGAGACGTTACGAGTGGAGTCCCGCAGGGGTCAGTCCTTGGACCTATACTGTTTCTGATATATGTAAATGATCTCCCAGAGGGTATAGACTCGTTTCTCTCAATGTTTGCCGATGATGCAAAAATTATGAAGAGGATTGAAACAGAGGATGATAGTAGGAGGCTACAAGATGACCTAGACAGACTGAATGAATGGTCCAACAAATGGCTGTTGAAGTTCAACCCGAGTAAATGCAAAGTAATGAAACTAGGTGGTGGAAATAGGAGGCCAAACACAGGATACAGAATAGGAGATGAAGTACTTAATGAAACGAACAGAGAGAAAGATCTAGGAGTTGATATCACACCAAACCTGTCTCCTGAAGCCCACATAAAAAGAATAACGTCTGCGGCATATGCGAGGCTGGCTAACATCAGAACAGCGTTCAGGAACCTGTGTAAGGAATCATTCAGAATCTTGTACACCACATATGTAAGACCAATCCTGGAGTATGCGGCCCCAGCATGGAGCCCGTACCTTGTCAAGCACAAGACGAAGCTGGAAAAAGTCCAAAGGTATGCCACTAGACTAGTCCCAGAACTAAGAGGCATGAGTTACGAGGAAAGGCTGCGGGAAATGCACCTTACGACACTGGAAGACAGAAGAGTAAGGAGAGACATGATCACGACCTACAAAATCCTCATGGGAATCGACCAGGTAGACAAGGATAAACTATTCAACACTGGTGGTTTATTAACTACTATTTTTTTCACCCCCCCCCCCATCCCCAGAAATCAGCCCGAAACAGCTGTCTAACTCCCAGGTACCTATTTACTGCTAGGTAACAGGAGCATCAGGGTGAAAGAAACTCTGCCCATTTGTCTGTACCGGCGCCAGGAATCGAACCCGGGCCACAGGATTACGAGCCCTGCGCGCTGTCCACTCAGCTACCAGACCCCGAGTGTGTGTGTGTGTGTGTGTGTAATCACCTAATTGTACTCACCAAATTGTGCTTGCGGGGGTTGAGCTCTGGCTCTTTGGTCCCGCCTCTCAACCGTCAATCAACAGGTGTACAGGTTCCTTGAGCCTATTGGGCTCTATCATATCTACACTTGAAACTGTGTATGGAGTCAGCCTCCACCACATCACCTCCTAATGTGTGTGTATGTGTGTGTGTGTGTGTGTGTAATCACCTAATTGTACTCACCAAATTGTGCTTGCGGGGGTTGAGCTCTGGCTCTTTGGTCCCGCCTCTCAACTGTCAATCAACTGGTGTACAGGTTCCTGAGCCTACTGGGCTCTATCATATCTACACTTGAAACTGTGTATGGAGTCAGCCTCCACCACATCACCTCCTAATGTGTGTGTGTTTACTAGTTGTGTTTTTGCGGGGGTTGAGCTTTGCTCTTTCGGCCCGCCTCTCAACTGTCAATCAACTGTTTACTAACTACTTTTTTTTTTTTCCCCACACCACACACACACACCCCAGGAAGCAGCCCGTGACAGCTGACTGACTCCCAGGTACCTATTTACTGCTAGGTAACAGGGGCACTTAGGGTGAAAGAAACTTTGCCCATTTGTTTCTGCCTCGTGCGGGAATCGAACCCGCGCCACAGAATTACGAGTCCTGCGCGCTATCCACCAGGCTACGAGGCCCCCTATCCACCAGTGTGTGTGTGTGTGTGTGTGTGTGTGTGTGTGTGTGTGTGTGTGTGTGTGTGTGTGTGTGTGTGTGTGTGTGAGTGCGCGCGCACACGTGTGTTAGAGAGAAATATATGTATAGTAGACATAATATATCAAAAATAGATTTTTTGATATATTATGTCTTTTTGATATATTGTGATATATCAAATTTTGTCTTTAGACAAAAGAAAAGTATATCAAATATATCAAAGACGGGGACCAAGAGCTAATAGCTGGATTTTGCAGACTCAAATAATAAATACACATTTAGGAAAATCCTGTCTAACAAACCTACTGGAGTCCTGTGACAAAAACTAACGAAAATAAGACTAGACAAAGAAAGGTTGGGCATAGACTGTGTACTTCTGTGTAAAAGGTGGTCTGAAAACACAGCATCTCACAAGAGATTGCTACACAGATTTGAGAGACGCAGACCAGAACAGGAGGAAGACCACTGACATGGGTTAAGGGAGTACCTAACGTCAACCCTTTCAATTAGTATGTCACATATGCACTTATTAAAAAGCCAATATTGACTATAAGCAGGTGCGAGAACGGGTTGCTAACGTACAGGAATCAGAGAGCCTTACGTCTCTATGGGGTAGAGACGATCCCGTCTAGCTGTGGCACCCACTGGGGGTGCCAATGGCACTATAACAGCCAGAGTGCCAGTACACCAGAGACATACAACTATGGCACCCCTCCCCCCCCACACACTCACATCATAAAGGTCTAAGTAACCGCTGCAGGAATACCTCAGCGGCGGGTGCCAGTAGAGATCGTGTCACTGGCACTATGTGTATACTGTATACGTGTATACTGGCACTGGCACTCTGGCACTGTTCTCACCCGTCCCTCACAAGCATGAGTGTCACTATAGACTCACGCAGTAAGTCTATAGTGACACTCACAATAATGAGTGTCACTATAGACTCACGCAGTAAGTCTATAGTGACACTCACAAGAATGAGTGTCACTATAGACTCACGCAGTAAGTCTATAGTGACACTCACAAGCATGAGTGTCACTATAGACTCACGCAGTAAGTCTATAGTGACACTCACAAGCATGAGTGTCACTATAGACTCACGCAGTAAGTCTATAGTGACACTCACAATAATGAGTGTCACTATAGACTCACGCAGTAAGTCACCTCATAAATGCTGAAAATTAACGCACGTTTTGAAGTTTCATAGTTAACTTGGTCATTAAATCTGGATCTTAAAAATTCCTTTACTAACGAGGGCTTTAGTATTAAATTATTAAATTTATTAATAAATTTATTTAATTATGATTATTACTTATACGAAAGTTTTTAAAACTTCTGTAGTTGGTTGTTTAAATTTAAAAATAAATTTATTAATAAATTTATTTAATTATAATTATTATTTATACGAAAGTTTTTAAAACTTCTGTAGTTGGTCGTTTAAATTTAAAAATAAATTTATTAATAAATTTATTTAATTATAACTTTTATACGAAAGTTTTCAAAACTTCTGTAGTTGGCTGTAAGGTTTCCTTGTGGGTTACAAAGGTATCTGAAATGTCAGGGCTACATAGAAATTGAATACATAGAAATTGGATACATAGAAGTGTGATACATAGAAGTGTAATACGTATACTTTGGATACATAGAAGAATACATTTCTATCAGTGACTTAGGCTCATACTGGTATCTTTGGAGTTAAATGATGAGAAATTAAAAAAAAATCCATATTAAGGGACTTTATATATAATATATAATATAATATAATAGATCCATATATAATAGTCAGGACTACACAGTTATTGATTAAAATAGTAAGTTACAAGTATATTGATCACGAGAAATAAATGTTTACCCATCTTGGAACTTACAAAGAGAACGGATGTGTGGAGAATAAAAAGATAGTCAATGTTATCAGGGAGAGATAACAGGTACATTAGTAGATATGGTAGGGGGGAAATGGGGTGGGGTAGAGTGTTCCTACATCCCCATGACCTATTAAAGTACTACCACAACCACTACCACCACTACTACCATCAACCAATAATCCCAGCACTGCCACCACCATCAACCCCTACCACCAACCACCACTGCCAACACCCCCCCTACTACCACCACAAACTACCTCCCCCCCACCCCATACCCTCCACCACCCCACCTTTCAACTGAAAACAAACACCCCAATTTTTCATACTCCTCCAGGAAGGGGGAGGAGGATTCACCATTCACAATCCCCCCTTCCCTTCCCCCTCTCTTCCATTACCCCTCCCCTACCCCCCTACCCCTCTTCCACTACCTCTCCCCCCATAACGAAGTAGTGCCAAGTTGTGTAACGAACTCCCTCTCTATGTAAAACTTGGCTAACTTGAGCAGTAACTTTGAGGCATGGGTGAGAGGAGGAAGAGTTACCTAGGGAGGTAAATCACTGAGAGAGAGAGAGAGAGAGGGGGAGGGAGGGAGGGAGAGAGGGAGAGAGAGAGAGAGAGAGAGAGAGAGAGAGAGAGAGAGAGAGAGAGAGAGAGAGAGAGAGAGAGAGAGAGAGAGAGAGAGAGACAGACAGAGACAGACAGAGACAGACAGAGACAGAGACAGAGACAGAGAAAGAGAGAGAGGAAGAGAGAGAGAGAGGAAGAGAGAGAGAGAGGGAGAGAGAGACAGAGAGAGAGAGAGAGACAGACAGACAGAGACAGAGACAGAGGCTGAGAAAGAGAGAGAGAAAGAGAGAGAGAGAGAGAGAGAGAGAGAGAGAGAGAGAGAGAGAGAGAGAGAGAGAGAGAGAGAGAGAGAGAGAGAGAGAGAGAGAACCTATATTACAACACCACCATATAGGCCTATATCACTGTACCACTGTAACACATTTCTTCTTGTACCAATGTATCCCCTGTACCGACGCACCACTGTTAGCTACCTTGAGGTGCTTCCGGGGCTTAGTGTCCCCGCGGCCCGGTCGTCGACCAGGCCTCCTGGTTGCTGGACTGATCAACCAGGCTGTTAGACGCGGCTGCTCGCAGCCTGACGTATGAGTCACAGCCTGGTTGATCAGGTATCCTTCGAAGGTGCTTATCCAGTTCTCTCTTGAACACTGTGAGGGGTTTGCCAGTTATGCCCCTTATGTGTAGCGGAAGCGTGTTGAACAGTCTCGGGCCTCTGATGTTGATAGAGTTCTCTCTCAGAGTACCAGCTGCACCTCTGTTTTTCAACGGGGGTATTCTGCACATCCTGCCATGCCTTCTGGTCTCATGTGGTGTTATTTCTGTGTGCAGGTTTGGGACCAGCCCCTCAATTATTTTCCACGTGTAAATTATTATGTATCTCTCCCGCCTGCGCTCAAGGGAGTACAGATTTAGGCTCTTTAGTCGGTCCCAGTAATTTAGATGTTTTACTGAGTGGATTCTAGCAGTAAAGGATCTCTGCACGCTCTCCAGGTCAGCAATTTCTCCAGCTTTGAAAGGGGCTGTCATTGTGCAGCAGTACTCCACTCTAGATAGCACAAGCGTTTTGAAAAGTATCATCATCGGTATAGCATCTCTAGTGTGAAAAGTTCTTGTTATCCAACCTGTCATTTTTCTTGCAGTTGTGACGGCTACTTTATTGTGTTCTTTAAAGGTAAGGTCTTCCGACATGAGTACACCCAGATCCTTTACATTGTCTTTTCGTTCTATGTTATGATTTGCCTGAGTTTTGTACGTGATTTCAGTTTTTATATTTTCAATTTTTCCGTTTCCCTGTGCTACTGTACCAATGGTACTACGCCGGGAAAGAACCACTGTACCAATGTACTGATGAATCACTATACCATTACGTCACTGTTCCACTAGAGACTGTGTACAATGAACCTGTAGTACTGTACCATGGAACAACGTCTGTAATAAAATGTATTTTGTACCGGCACACCGCTGTACCGCCACAGCATTGTACCGTAGCAACACCGCACCGCTGTAACACTATACCATTGCATAAAGGCACCGCTGTACCACCACAGCGCTAAGTTACAAATATTCATGGCTATTGTCCCATACCGGATATGCCATTTCCGTAGAGTTTCTATCGACCTGAATTAGCTGGATGTTGTTTTGTAGTTCACAGCTCTGAAGGGCTGTTAAGGTCTATCAACCTCTGGAGGGTTATTAAGACCTATTAACCTCTGGAGGGTTATTAAGGGCTATCAACCTCTGGAGGATTATTAAGGCCTATCAACCTCTGACAGTCATTATACTGTCATTATACTAGGCCTATCTACCTATGGAGGGTTATAAGGTCTATCAACCTCTGGAGGGTTATTAAGACCTATCAACCTCTGGAGGGTTATTAAGACCTATCAACCTCTGGAGGGTTATTAAGACCTATCAACCTCTGGAGGGTTATTAAGACCTATCAACCTCTGGAGGGTTATTAAGACCTATCAACCTCTGGAGGGTTATTAAGACCTATCAACCTCTGGAGGGTTATTAAGACCTATCAACCTCTGGAGGGTTATTAAGACCACCACAACACCTTACTGACCAACCAGCAAGAATAGTTTAGTCCTGAACATTGTCCAGGACTAAACTATCAGTGTACATACACCAAGAAGCGAGGGACACTTCTCAGTGTACTATCATTATACTGTCATTATACTATCATTATACTGTCATTATACTATCATTATACTGTCATTATTCTATCATTATACTGTCATTATACTATCATTATACTGTCATTATACTATCATTATACTGTCATTATACTATCATTATACTGTCATTATTCTATCATTATACTGTCATTATACTATCATTATACTGTCATTATACTATCATTATACTGTCATTATACTATCATTATACTGTCATTATACTGTCATTATACTGTCATTATACTATCATTATATTGTCATTATACTGTCATTATACTGTCATTATACTGTCATTATACTATCATTATACTGTCATTATACTGTCATTATACTATCATTATACTGTCATTATATTGTCATTATACTGTCATTATACTGTCATTCAGTATGACCCCACACAATGGAGGGGGGAACACTATTTTACTTGTCAAGTGAGACCTTCAAATTTCATCTAAACTGCTTTTCAAAATGATCTATTTTTATTGTTATCAATTTTATTATTACTCGTACTCTCCAGGGAACAGCTGTTCCCTGGGGTGTTCTTCCAGGGAACAGCTGTTCCCTGGGGTGTTCTTCCAGGGAACAGGGGAACCGTCCTTAAGGAGCTACTTCCTCATCAATACACTGTTTCATCTTTAAGTTGCAGCTCCAACTTCCAAGGGCTGCTCAGTCCTCGACATTGCGTCGTTCTCAAGGTGGTACTTCGTTCTTGATGAGGTGAGGCGTTCCTCACGTCGTTCTCAAGGTGGTACTCCGTCCTCGAGGCGCTGAGGCGTTCCTCACGTCGTTCTCAAGGTGGTACTTCGTCCTGAAGGCGTTCCTTATCATGCTCAAAGGAGCAATGAAACTGTCAAGTCATACAGAGATCTGGTCGAGGTCCACCTTGTGTGTTGCTTGCTGATGAGAGTGAGAGAGAGAGAGAGAGAGAGAGAGAGAGAGAGAGTCAGAGAGAGTCAGAGAGAGAGAGAGAGAGAGAGAGAGAGAGAGAGAGAGAGAGAGAGAGAGAGAGAGAGAGAGAGAGAGAGAGAGAGTCAGCGAGAGAGTCAGAGAGTCAGAGAGAGAGAGAGAGAGAGAGAGAGAGAGAGAGAGAGAGAGAGAGAGAGAGAGAGAGAGAGAGAGAGAGAAATATTGACAGAATTTGAGATGGAGAGTGATTTTAGAGTCAATATGCAGAACACTGTGGACCTGCAACATTTGCATATACGCGCCCTTCTTGCATACATAACCTTCTATATTCTATATTTTCAAAACTTTCCAATTTAGAATACACGCTCTCCCCCCCCTCCCTCCTTCGTCACCCCCATACATTCCTGGGAGAATTAATTAATTAATTAAGGAGTTCCCTTCCGATCTGTGGCTCCCATTTTATGGCGACTCAATAATATATATATATATATATATATATATATATATATATATATATATATATATATATATATATATAAAGTGACCCACTCACATTCACGCACATATACACACAGCTACCAGACTTGGGGGTCTGGTAGCCGAGCGGACAGCGCGCAGGACTCGTAATTCTGTGGCCCCAGGTTCGATTTCCGGACCAGGCAGAAACAAATGGACAAAGTTTCTTTCATCCTGATGCCCCCCTGTTCACCTAGCAGTAAATAGGTACCTGGGAGTTAGTCAGCTGCTACGGAGCTGAAATATGACGCTCTTTCGGCTCTATACTTAGTTAATTACACACACACAAATTGACAGTTCAGAGGCGGGACCAAAGAGCCAGAGCTCAACCAGAGCTCAATATATATATATATATATATATATATATATATATATATATATATATATATATATATATATAATGCGGGATAGAATATTGTTTTCAAATTCTTTCACAATTTTTCTGCATAACTGATTTTTAATTAAATACGCCGAGCATATCAGGTGTCTAACGTTCAAACTGGCTTAAACAATATTAATATTGCCTAAAAGGCATCAATCACTACCCAGAAGGCATCAATTATTACCCAGAAGGCATCAATCACTACCCAGAAGGCATCAATCACTACCCAGAAGGCATCAATCATTACCCAGAAGGCATCAATCACTACCCAGAAGGCATCAATCACTACCCAGAAGGCATCAATCATTACCCAGAAGGCATCAATTATTACCCAGAAGGCATCAATCACTACCCAGAAGGCATCAATCATTACCCAGAAGGCATCAATTATTACCCAGAAGGCATCAATCATTACCCAGAAGGCATCAATCACTACCCAGAAGGCATCAATCATTACCCAGAAGGCATCAATTATTACCCAGAAGGCATCAATCATTACCCAGAAGGCATCAATCACTACCCAGAAGGCATCAATCACTACCCAGAAGGCATCAATCACTACCCAGAAGGCATCAATCATTACCCAGAAGGCATCAATTATTACCCAGAAGGCATCAATCACTACCCAGAAGGCATCAATCATTACCCAGAAGGCATCAATTATTACCCAGAAGGCATCAATCATTACCCAGAAGGCATCAATCAATACCCAGAAGGCATCAATCATTACCCAGAAGGCATCAATCACTACCCAGAAGGCATCAATCATTACCCAGAAGGCATCAATTATTACCCAGAAGGCATCAATCATTACCCAGAAGGCATCAATCACTACCCAGAAGGCATCAATCATTACCCAGAAGGCATCAATCATTACCCAGAAGGCATCAATCATTACCCAGAAGGCTTCAATCATTACCCAGAAGGCATCAATCATTACCCAGAAGGCATCAATCATTACCCAGAAGGCATCAATCATTACCCAGAAGGCTTCAATCATTACCCAGAAGGCATCAATTATTACCCAGAAGGCTTCAATCATTACCCAGAAGGCATCAATCACTACCCAGAAGGCATCAATCATTACCCAGAAGGCATCAATCATTACCCAGAAGGCATCAATCATTACCCAGAAGGCTTCAATCATTACCCAGAAGGCATCAATCATTACCCAGAAGGCATCAATCATTACCCAGAAGGCATCAATCATTACCCAGAAGGCTTCAATCATTACCCAGAAGGCATCAATTATTACCCAGAAGGCTTCAATCATTACCCAGAAGGCTTCAATCATTACCCAGAAGGCATCAATTATTACCCAGAAGGCTTCAATCATTACCCAGAAGGCATCAATCATTACCCAGAAGGCATCAATCATTACCCAGAAGGCTTCAATCATTACCCAGAAGGCATCAATCACTACCCAGAAGGCATCAATCACCACCCAGAAGGCATCAATCACTACCCAGAAGGCATCATTACCCAGAAGGCATCAATCACCACCCAGAAGGCATCAATCATTACCCAGAAGGCATGAATTATTACCCAGAAGGCATCAATCACTACCCAGAAGGCATCAATCATTACCCAGAAGGCATCAATCACCACCCAGAAGGCATCAATCATTACCCAGAAGGCATCAATTATTACCCAGAAGGCATCAATCACTACCCAGAAAGCATCAATCACTACCCAGAAGGCATCAATCATTACCCAGAAGGCATCAATTATTACCCAGAAGGCATCAATCATTACCCAGAAGGCATCAATCACTACCCAGAAGGCATCAATTATTACCCATAAGGCATCAATCATTACCCAGAAGGCATCAATTATTACCCAGAAGGCATCAATCACTACCCAGAAGGCATCAATCACTACCCAGAAGGCATCAATCATTACCCAAAATCATCAATCACTACCCAGAAGGCATCAATCATTACCCAGAAGGCATCAATCATTACCCAGAAGGCATCAATCATTACCCAGAAGGCATCAATCACTACCCAGAAGGCATCAATCACTACCCAGAAGGCATCAATCATTACCCAGAAGGCATCAATCACTACCCAGAAGGCATCAATCACTACCCAGAAGGCATCAATCATTACCCAAAAAGCATCAATCACTACCCAGAAGGCATCAATCACTACCCAGAAGGCATCAATCATTACCCAGAAGGCATCAATCACTACCCAGAAGGCATCAATCACTACCCAGAAGGCATCAATCATTACCCAAAATCATCAATCACTACCCAGAAGGCATCAATCATTACCCAGAAGGCATCAATTATTACCCAGAAGGCATCAATCATTACCCAGAAGGCATCAATCACTACCCAGAAGGCATCAATCACTACCCAGAAGGCATCAATCATTACCCAGAAGGCATCAATCACTACCCAGAAGGCATCAATCACTACCCAGAAGGCATCAATCATTACCCAAAAAGCATCAATCACTACCCAGAAGGCATCAATCACTACCCAGAAGGCATCAATCACTACCCAGAAGGCATCAATCATTACCCAAAAAGCATCAATCACTACCCAGAAGGCATCAATCACTACCCAGAAGGCATCAATCACCACCCAGAAGGCATCAATCACTACCCAGAAGGCATCAATCACTACCCAGAAGGCATCAATCACCACCCAGAAGGCATCAATCACTACCCAGAAGGCATCAATCATTACCCAGAAGGCATCAATCATTACCCAAAAAGCATCAATCACTACCCAGAAGGCATCAATCATTACCCAGAAGGCATCAATCATTACCCAGAAGGCATCAATCACTACCCAGAAGGCATCAATCATTACCCAGAAGGCATCAATCACTACCCAGAAGGCATCAATCATTACCCAGAAGGCATCAATCATTACCCAGAAGGCATCAATTATTACCCAGAAGGCATCAATCACTACCTAAGTAGTATCAACACACTTAAATCAGAAATAAAACCAAGAAAAACATTAATAAACTTTGAAATGAAAGAAGACAACGAAGTTCAATGAAAGAAATAACAAGATAACAGAGGCCTAGCGAAAGAAATAACAAGATAACTGAGGCCTAGCGAAAGAAATAACAAGATAAAGAGACCTAGCGAAAGAAATAACAAGATAACAGAGGCCTAGCGAAAGAAATAACAAGATAACTGAGGCCTAGCGAAAGAAATAACAAGATAAAGAGACTTAGCAAAAGAAATAACAAGATAACAGAGGCCTAACGAAAGAAATAACAAGATAACAGAGGCCTAGCGAAAGAAATAACAAGATAAAGAGACTTAGCGAAAGAAATAACAAGATAACAGAGGCCTAGCGAAAGAAATAACAAGATTAAGAGACTTAGCGAAAGAAATAACAAGATAACAGAGGCCTAGCGAAAGAAATAACAAGATAACAGAGACCTAGCAAAAGAAATAACAAGATAACAGAGGCCTAGCGAAAGAAATAACAAGATAAAGAGACTTAGCGAAAAAAACAAGAAGATAACTGAGGCCTATCGAAAGAAATAACAAGATAAAAGAGGCCTAGCGAAAGAAATAACAAGATAAAAGAGGCCTAGCGAAAGAAATAACAAGATAACAGAGACCTAGCGAAAGAAATAACAAGATAACAGAGGCCTAGCGAAAGAAATAACAAGATAACAGAGGCCTAGCGAAAGAAATAACAAGATAAAAGAGGCCTAGCGAAAGAAATAACAAGATAAAGAGACTTAGCGAAAGAAATAACAAGATAACAGAGGCCTAGAGAAAGAAATAACAAGATAAAAGAGGCCTAGCGAAAGAAATAACAAGATAACAGAGGCCTAGCGAAAGAAATAACAAGATAACAGAGGCCTAGAGAAAGAAATAACAAGATAAAAGAGGCCTAGCGAAAGAAATAACAAGATAACAGAGGCCTAGCGAAAGAAATAACAAGATAAAGAGACTTAGCGAAAGAAATAACAAGATAACAGAGGCCTAGCAAAAGAAATAACAAGATAACAGAGGCCTAGCAAAAGAAATAACAAGATAACAGAGGCCTAGCGAAAGAAATAACAAGATAAAAGAGGCCTAGCGAAAGAAATAACAAGATAAAAGAGGCTTAGCGAAAGAAATAACAAGATAACAGAGGCCTAGCGAAAGAAATAACAAGATAACAGAGGCCTAGCGAAAGAAATAACAAGATAACAGAGGCCTAGCGAAAGAAATAACAAGATAAAGAGAGGTTAATGAAAGAGATGCCAGCGCGGGCGTCAGGCAGCGCGGAGAGCGGAGGCTGGCGGGGCTGCGGTCGTCCCCGCCACCCCGCCACCGCAAAAACTAGTCCCCCCAAAAGGTCAGAATGTGGTGGACATAACGCCTGGTTCGCCTGGTTACTGAGCCCAGGAGAATTACCTCCCTGTCACGCCATCCTACCTACGGTTATAGCCATAGGCCTATCATTTCTCTTGCGTAATGGTTACTGTTGTCGGGTACCTGTTTACTGCTACGAGAACAGGTGCAGCAAGCGAGAGAAAATGTGCCCCCCCGATTATGTCGTGATCTGAGATTGAACTCGGGTCCATCGTTTGTGAGTCGAGAACGCAGACTACTGTGCTTTAGAACATTTTTTTAACCCCCCCATCCAAAAAAAAACATACTGAATAATCCAATATTAAACATATTATTATTAAACATAATATTTTTAATTTAAAGTACTGAATTTAACGTAATGTTTAATTTAATGTTTTAAATAAACAATTTGATTTGTTTTATTAAAACTAATCTATATAAATACAAATGGAAATGTTCGTTTGTTCATGGGCTCACCATAGCCCGTGCTACTTGGAACTTTTTGTTCCAAGTAGCGAATCTTAAACAACAAGCAACAACATCGTTTGTTCAAAATCGCTAATCTCCGAAAATTCTTCACCGATTACTTTGATATTTTCACACAACGTTCCATTCGTATCCGAGCGGATTTTTATATACATACTATATACATGTCACGTCTGTGGGGGTAAAAAAAAAAAAAATACATGTTTTTTCTGAAAAACTGTTTTTCATGTGAAGGAAATCTTCGAAAGCTCTTTACCGATTGCTTTTAATTTACCCGGCCACGCGTTGCTGAGCCACAGCAACGCGTGGCCGGGTACTGATAGTTACTAAATAAAATAATTTGATTTATATTAAAACTAATATTTAATAAATATGAAAAACACTCAATTTTTTACGGTTAATGAGTAACCAACAGGTTGCTGAGTAACCAAGTTTAACAAATGTAACATACAAGGCCACGAAGTCAAAACCGGTTGGGCAGCATCATGTAATGATCACCTGGTGCGCATCTTACAGCATCCAATCATCTCCTGATCTTATAACCTTCAGAACAGCCAATTGAACTGTAGGCTTATTTTGCAAGTTAAACAAGTCTGTGTGAACTTAAAGTCAGCCAGCTTGCTAGTCTATAAGTATCTAAATATCTAACTTCAAACGTCTAATTGGGAACCACTTAATAGGTAGTATCTTTAGATTTCTAACCTCTTGAGAGACTAAGGTGACAGTACTAGTATCTTATAAGCCTAACAACATCTTAAGATCTCATGATCTTCCAACTTACGAACTCCTTATTGGTGAACTTATGAACTTCTTACTCGTTATTCATGACCTTGTAACTCTTGAACTTCTGACTCATCATCTTATTCAGAGAATTCTGAATCATTAATTTCTTAATCATGAACAAAACTTCTCATAAATCTTACAGATATAAATTTTTTTAAGAAGTTACGAATATCTTAATTTAAGATTAAATAATAATAAAAATTATATCTTTAAATACTGCCTAACATGAAAACACTTTTTAAGACATTGGAAACATTTCCGCATCTTAACGAATGATTGTTGAGGCAGTACAATGGGTTCGAACCTGCGTCTCCGAACACACACACTGCTTCGCGGTCTACTATGCAAGGCCCGACTTGCCTAATAGGCCGAGTGATTTTCTTAACTTTCAAAAACATGTTTCCAATTGGTTTATCTGAATTATTGTTTTTATATTAAGAACATAAATTATTGACTTAGTTATGTTAGTTTAGGTTAGGTTAAGATAAGTTAGGTTAGGTTAGGTTAAGATAAGTTAGGTTAGGTTAGGTTCAGTCATTTATCTACGTTTGATTTAATTCAAAATAAAAAAAATTAACTTATACATTATGAAATAGATAGCTTTATCATTTCATAAAAAAAATGTGATAAATATATAAATTCAGGAAAACTTGGCTTATTAAGCTATTCGGGCCTATATATATATATATATATATATATATATATATATATATATATATATATATATATGTATATATATATATATATATATATATATATATATATATATATATATTAGTATATTTTGGTAGCAGTCTTTCCTGTAGACATATTTTATTAAATATGACCGAAAAAGTAAGATTAATAATTCTAACACGAATTTTCTCAATCTTAGAAGGTCACTACCAAAGATACCTTACAAGCAGAACTTATTGCAGACGGAGGAAAGAATCGAGGCAACTACAGAAGCACCATACTGTCCCCCGAGCTTAGAGCGGCAGCTAAAAGCCTTCGTGAGAACAAGGAGATAGTTGTCAGGAGAGGTGACAAGTCGCCAATATATGTCATTCTTAAAAAAGACGAATATCTGGCGAAAATGAACATCATACTCTCTGACCAAACTAAGTTCCAAAGGGTAACGAAGGACACTACAGCCGAATTAAAAGCAAAGGTCAACAAACTGATCGAAACTGTGAACGCCAAGAAATCCGGACTCCACCTGCCAAAGATCATTGGGGAATATAAACCTGGATATGCGTATGGAAATGTCAAGACGCACAAGCCTGGAAACCCACTTCGGCCAATCATTAGCCAGATACCCACACCCACGTACAGATTGGCAAAGCGACTCAACGGCCTGCTGACTCCTTATGTTCCTTGCGCCTTCAGCCTGAAGTCTCCAAAGGAATTTGTGGACTTACTGCCGGGCGCACGGGCCACAGGGATAAGAGCCTCGTTGGACGTAGAATCGCTGTTTACCAACGTACCTGTGGACGAGACAATCGGAATGATAGCCGACAGAGTGTATCGTGATCCAGCCTGTACTCCTCTTGACATGCCAGAAAGTATTCTGAGGAAACTACTCCAAGCTTGTACTAAAGAGGCACCCTTCTTGAGCCCGGATGGGCATATGTATAAGCAAGTAGATGGGGTCGCTATGGGTTCTCCCCTAGGTGTCCTGTTTGCAAACTTCTACATGGGTACCATCGAGCAAAAAGTCTTAGTCGACATGAACTTGAAACCGGCCATATACTGCAGGTATGTTGACGACATTTTTACACAGGTACCTGATGTCAGACATCTGCAGGAGCTGAAGGAGGCATTTGAGCAGAGTTCCGTGCTGCGTTTCACTTACGAGACGGAAAAGGATGGGAAGCTGCCTTTTCTAGATGTAACAGTCATGGAAAAGGGCGGAGGTTTCCACACTGCAGTCTACACAAAGGAAACAAACATAGGAATGTGCCTAAA
>NC_091239.1:15152310-15159810 GCF_040958095.1 Procambarus clarkii | reverse complement strand
AAGGAGAAATTCCAGAGGTAAGTGAGGGAATAGCTAACCAGGAACCACTGGAAGAGTTTGAGATTACCAGTGGGGAAGTAAGGAAGTGTTTACTAGAGTTGGACGTGACGAAGGCTATAGGCCCAGATGGAATCTCCCCTTGGGTTCTAAAGGAAGGAGCAAGAGAACTGAGCCTACCACTCTCCAAAGTGTATAACAAATCACTGGCAACAGGGGAACTGCCAGATATTTGGAAAGCAGCTAACGTAGTCCCGATATACAAGAAAGGGGATAGACAGGAGGCACTGAACTACAGGCCAGTGTCCCTAACCTGCATACCATGCAAGCTGATGGAGAAGATTGTGCGAAAAAAACTAGTGGAGCATCTGGAGCGAAGGAACTTTGTAACACAGCATCAACATGGGTTCAGGGATGGCAGGTCCTGCCTCACAGGGTTACTTGAATTCTACGACCAGGCAACAAAAATAAGGCAAGAAAGAGAAGGGTGGGCAGACTGCATATTTTTGGATTGTCAGAAAGCCTTTGATACAGTGCCACACAAGAGGCTAGTGCGAAAGTTGGAGATGCAGGCTGGAGTGAGAGGGAAGGTACTCCGGTGGATAGAGGAATACCTAAGCAACAGGAGACAACGAGTCTGTGTGAGGGGTGAAGTCTCAGATTGGCGAGACGTCACAAGTGGAGTCCCGCAGGGGTCAGTCCTCGGACCTATACTGTTTCTGGTATATGTAAATGATCTCCCAGAGGGTATAGATTCGTTCCTCTCAATGTTTGCCGACGATGCAAAAATTATGAGGAGGATTGAAACAGAGGATGATAGTAGGAGGCTACAAGATGACCTGGATAGACTGAGTGAATGGTCCAACAAATGGCTGTTGAAGTTCAACCCGAGTAAATGCAAAGTAATGAAACTAGGCAGTGGAAACAGGAGGCCAGGCACAGGATACAGAATAGGAGATGAAGTACTTAATGAAACAGACAGAGAGAAAGATCTAGGAGTTGATATCACACCAAACCTGTCTCCTGAAGCCCACATAAAGAGAATAACGTCTGCGGCATATGCGAGGCTGGCTAACATCAGAACGGCGTTCAGGAACCTGTGTAAGGAATCATTCAGAATCTTGTACACCACATATGTAAGACCAATCCTGGAGTATGCGGCCCCAGCATGGAGCCCGTACCTTGTCAAGCACAAGACGAAGCTGGAAAAAGTCCAAAGGTATGCTACTAGACTAGTCCCAGAACTAAGAGGCATGAGTTATGAGGAAAGGCTGCGGGAAATGCACCTCACGACACTGGAAGACAGAAGAGTAAGGGGGGACATGATCACAACCTACAAAATCCTCAGGGGAATCGACCGGGTAAACAAGGACGAACTTTTCAACACTGGTGGGACGCGAACAAGGGGACACAGGTGGAAGCTGAGTACCCAAATGAGCCACAGAGACGTTAGAAAGAACTTTTTCAGTGTCAGAGTAGTTAGCAAATGGAATGCATTAGGAAGTGATGTGGTGGAGGCTGACTCCATTCACAGTTTCAAATGTAGATATGATAGAGCCCAATAGGCTCAGGAATCTGTACACCAGTTGATTGACGGTTGAGAGGCGGGACCAAAGAGCCAGAGCTCAACCCCCGCAAGCACAATTAGGTGAGTACAATTAGGTGAGTACACTGTGTGTGTGTGTGTAGACAACGTAGACTAAATGGAATGCATTAGGCAGTGATGTGGTGGAGGCTGACTCCATACACAGCTTCAAGTGTAGATATGATAGAGCCCAGTAGACTCAGGAACCTGTACACCTGTTGATTGGCGGTTGAGAGGCGGGACCAAAGAGCCAGAGTTCAACCCCCGCAAGCACAACTAGGTGAGTACTAGGTGAGTACACATACACACACACATACACAGTGTACAAGGACTGTTGCAACAAGACATGGAAGAGAGGAATTATTATACCAATATATTCAGGTGTTTAAACAGGTAATTCAGACAACCCCAGAGGCCTATAGTGTCCCCTGCTGAACCCAAGACAACACACTGTTGCTATTAAGAGAGGTAACGCTTGAACTGAAGAAGCTATACATTAAGACCACATCAAGGAGACACCAATACCCTCACACACATGGCCTTCTAAATTTTTTAACCCCATTACTAGCAAAGAAATAGTACTCCCAGGTATGGTAAACAGTCATGTGTATTCCAAGTAGTTTCTTCAACATAATCCAAACACTTCGTCCAGGAGTTGTATTGATAATGAACTGCTTCCCGCCTCCTATATGGCCTCCTATATGGCCTCCTATATGGCCTCCTTGAAGACGCTCAGCCAATCTCAAGCCCCGCCAGCCCCCACTATGGCGCCTCCAGCAACAAGCATTTCGAAGGTTGGGAAAGATTCGTGAAGCATTTACGATAGGATGTTTTTACGAAACCTGTGCATCTTTCTCCATTCATGGCAGCTTTGGTGACATATATTGGACAATTTGTGAGTTCTGAAGCTATACGAGGTTGTTTATAACCATAATAACCTTGGGTTGTGAAGTCTCCAAGTCTGGTAAACTGTATATAAAACATTGTGATTGAGGAAAGATTTACAAGTTAGGTTAGGTTAGGTTAAATTAGGTTAGGTTACATTAAGTTAGGTTACGTTACGTTAGGTGAGGTTATGTTACATTAGGTGAGGTTACGTTACGTTAGGTTACGTTAGGTGAGGTTACGTTATGTTACGTTAGGTGAAGTTAGATCAGGTTAGGTTTTAATATCCGTCGTCGAACCGTCGTCTTTACGATATGCCTTGCGTGTATATGAGAGAGGGAGAGAGGGAGACAGAGGAAACTTAAGATTAGCGTAAGACGCATGGGGTCAGGACCGGCAGGAAGTGCGCCTCAGTCCGGGACTGGCTGAATTGGGGGTGCTTAGACCTGCGTAATGATCTTGAGGTTATCTTGAGATGATTTCGGGGCTTTTTTTTTTTTTTTTAGTGTCCCCGCGGCGCGGTCCTCGACCAAGCCTCCACCCCCAGGAAGCAGCCCGTGACAGCTGACTAACACCCAGGTACCTATTTTACTGCTAGGTAACAGGGGCAAAGAAAGAAACTCTGCCCAATGTTTCTCGCCGGCGCCTGGGATCGAACCCAGGACCACAGGATCACAAGTCCAGCGTGCTGTCCGCTCGGCCGACCGGCTCCCTAAATGATGGGGGTGGGGGGGGAATGGGGCAGAGAGGGGGGTGTCATGGACTGGGGGGGGGTGGTTAAGGGAAAGGGAGAAGAGGAGGGAAGGATTGGAACAGTGAGAAAAAGATGGTGGAACAGGCGAGAGTAGAGGGTCCACACACCCAGTACTCTCTCTCACTCACCTCCACACACCCAGTACTCTCTCACTCACCTCCACACACCCAGTACTCTCTCTCACTCACCCCCACACACCCAGTACTCTCTCACTCACCTCCACACACCCAGTACTCTCTCTCACTCACCTCCACACACCTAAAAAGGCAAGAATTGTTTCGAAAGGGCAAAGTTAACCAATGTAGACTATTGCGCATTTAGTAAGGTGCGTCGTTACTGACAGGTGTTGGCACGTGTTGACAGGTGTTGACACGTGTTGACAGGTGTTGGCACGTGTTGACAGGTGTTGGCACGTGTTGACAGGTGAGAGAGAGAGAGAGAAGATTAAGCCACCCAAAAGGTGGCTTGGGCATGAATAGCCCATAAGTGGTGGCCCTTTTGAGCCATTTCCAGTATCAATAGATGATACTGGAGATCTGTGGAGGTGCGACTGCACCCTGCGTGACGACGGGAGATGTCTCCCGTGTGTTGACAGGTGTTGGCACGTGTTGACAGGTGTTGGCAGAGGATGACAGATGTGTCAACTGAAACCCACACTGACACTTGTTGACTTAAGCTGATTGGCTGGTTGACCCACTCCATGTATCGCTCGGATAATGTATCGCTCGGATAACGTATCACTCGGATAGTGTATCGCTCGGATAATGTACCGCTCGGATAATGTATCGCTCGGATAATGTATCGCTCGGATAATGTACCGCTCGGATAATGTATCGCTCGGATAATGTATCGCTCGGATAATGTATCGCTCGGATAACGTATCACTCGGATAGTGTATCGCTCGGATAATGTACCGCTCGGATAATGTATCGCTCGGATAATGTATCGCTCGGATAATGTATCGCTCGGATAATGTATCGCTCGGATAATGTATCGCTTAGATAGTGTATCGCTCAGATAATGTATCGCTCGGATAATATATCAACCGGATAATGTATCACTCGGATAGTGTATCGCTCAGATAATGTATCGCTCTGATAATGTATCGCTCGGATAGTGTATCACTAATAATGTATCACTAATGTTTTGACCGGTGGCTGAGTGGACAGCACACATGATACATAGTCGTGTGAACCGGGGTTCGATTCCTGGGGCCGGCAGAAACAAATTGGCAGAGTTTCTATCACCCTGATGCTCCTGTTACCTAGCAGTAAATAGGTACCTGGGAGTTAGACAGCTGTCACGGGCTGCTTCTTGTGTGTGTGGGGGGGGGATAGTAGTTAGTAACAGTTGATTGATTGACAGTTGAGAGGCGGGGCCTAAAGAGCAGAGCTCAAACCCTGCAAGCACAAATAGGTGAATACAACTAGGTGAATACTAATAATATATCATTTTCAACGGATTCGACCAATACGTTAAAAATACGACGTAACAGTATTAATTAAAGCAACGTAAAACTGACGTTTTCTATGCATCGGCCTCGATAGGTTAGATGGGTTGGTTTGGTTCACAAATTTTTGGTTAGTCAAACAGCTGCATTTGTTACGTATCTGGTTAGGCTAAGAGGTTGTATTTTTTACGCAGGCTCAGACACGCACATGAAGCCTCGGACACGCACATGACACATGACACGCCTCAGACACGTATATGAAGCCTCAGACACCCACATGAAGCCTCAGAAACATACACAGAAGTTCAGATCTGTACATATTAAGAGAGAGAGAGAGAGAGAGAGAGAGAGAGAGAGAGGGAGGGGAAATTCCCCTTACAATAAGAGGTATCTGGGGGGGGGGGGTTGTGCCCAAATGTCACAACCTCATGGGACCATCAGGGGTATTTCCCCGTCTTCTGGTCGGGTCGTCTGCATTTTGGGAGCAATTTAGTATGGGAAAAATAGTTCAAGTTTTCAAGTTAATTTCATGTTTATATATGTAAGACAGGATGTCTGTGTGTCTGTCTATCCAAGATTGCAGGTTAGATTTGTTGGGCTAGACTCTAGCATGTCCTAGAATTTGATGAAAAAACTGTTCCCATAGATGCACTTCGAGTGTTGCCGGGTGGTGGTTGGTCGTGTCACGAGTTTTGCCGGGTGGTGGTTGGTCGTGTCACGAGTTTTGCCGGGCGGTGGTTGGTCGTGTCACGAGTGTGGCCGGGTGGTGGTTGGTCTTGTCACGAGTTTTGCCGGGTGGTGGTTGGTCGTGTCACGAGTTTTGCCGGGTGGTGGTTGGTCTTGTCACAAGTTTTGCCAGGTGGAGGTTGGTCGTGTCACGAGTTTTGCCGGGTGTTAGTTGGTCGTGTCACGAGTTTTGCCGGGTGTTAGTTGGTCGTGCCACGTTATTAAGAGAGGCCTATACTCATGTTTTGCGAGAGTATTCAGTGGATGAGTTGGTGGATGAATGGGTGGGTGAGTGAGTGAGCGAGTGAGTTAGCAAGTAAGTGAATTAGTGAGTGGATGAGTCAGAGAGTGAATGAGCCCAAAAATTGAGTTCATGGGTATGAGTTTCAGTTGCCGAGTGAGTGAATTAGCGCATGAGTAAGTTTACTAGTGCGTCACGGGGCGGGTGAGTGAGTGAATAAACAAGTAGAGTGTAAAATATTGAACCAACAAGCAAAATAAACATTTTGAAAAAGAACAAAAAACGAAAATTATCTGAATTTTTAAACGAACTAAACAAATTTTTAAACGAACTAAAAATTTTATTAAACGAACTAAACAAATTTTTAAACGTACTAAAAATTTTATTAAACGAACTAAACAAATATTTAAATGAACTAAAAATTTTATTAAACGAACTAAACAAATTTTTAAACGAACTAAAAATTTTATTAAACGAACTAAACAAATTTTTAAACGTACTAAAAATTTTATTAAACGAACTAAACAAATATTTAAACGAACTAAAAATTTTATTAAACGAACTAAAAATTTTATTAAACGAATTAAAATTTTTTTTAAACGAACTAAAAACAATTCTAAACGATCTTAACAAATTTCTAAATTTGAGAGATGTTACAAATCCCTTTAAAAAAAAATATATATATTTTTGGTAGAAAGTTAGAAAGCGTCCACCCCCCCCCAGGACAATATTTGGGTCGGTTAAACAGCCAATCAGAAGATACAAAAACTACTGAACCACTCCTAGTGACTGGGTTATCCTTATCTTGGTCATGTTAGTTTAGCGGGATCACCTTGTACTGTTAGCGGGATAACTAACTCACTCACAGGGGGGGGGAGAGGGGGTACTTTCACTGGAGAGAAAGTGTCAACATTGCATTGTTCTGTTGTAGGGCTCGCTGGAGCTCTGGCATTTGGAATCGATGTTGATTGGGGGGGGGGGGGGGGGGGGGATATTGATTTATATATGTAGATGGTTGAAGGTTAGCTCTCTCTTGCTCTCTCTCACTCTGTCTGTCTCTGTCTGTCTTGTCTGTCTGTCTGTCTGTCTCTCTCTCTCTCTCTCTCTATCTCTCTCTGTCTCTCTCCCTCTCCCTCTCACTCTCTCTCTGTCTCTCTCTCTCTCTCTCTCTCTCTCTCTCTCTCTCTCTCTCTCTCTCTCTCTCTCTCTCTCTCTCTCTCTCAAAAACATCGCATAAATATGCTTAACTTCACCAGTGTATTCGAAACGTACAAATATAATGACTTTTATAAGTACTTAAAGATTGACATTAAATGGAAATACGTACAACCTACAGCATACCATTTCTACAGTATGCAGCACCTACATGGAATCCCAATCCTGTGCTTCACAAGATGGAGATTTATAATATCCACAACTTTGCATTAAGAATTGACCTTGGACTAAAAAAAAGTGAGTTATGGAAACAGGTTCTGGGACGTCGAATGAGAGGGGACTTGATCACGACATTCAAAATACTGATGGTAACATAATAAGTGGGTAATGACAAGTGGAAATGTAGAAATACATATGAGACAAATAAATGAAAAACCAATTCTAGTTTGTTGTTCGTAAAATGTAGTATAGAAATTAAATATAATGTAGTAATAAGGAATTGGTGTCAGTAGCGATTGGGCAGGACCCTTGTGTTCTACAGTATTCTGTTCCATTCCATATCTATTTGTTTACTCTCAAATACTTTGCAAAACATTCATATTGGCAATGTTGGTGTATAGTGTATATAATGCCTTCTGTATATCCATACTTACACTGGCACCTTTCCAACTGCCTGACATACCTGTCACTATGTAGGTGTCATATAT
>NC_091239.1:15107310-15147310 GCF_040958095.1 Procambarus clarkii | reverse complement strand
ATTTATCATATACTTTATCATATACATATACTACCATATACTTTCTGGCCCTATCATCATTACATTTTGGTACTTTCTGGCCGTCTATCACTCCATATTGGTACTTCCACCAACTGGGTACTATGAGTACTGTCATTTTAGGAGTCAGAGGAACTTCGCCAGGCGCTCGTCCAGCTTCGCCTGTCTCTTAGGACCCAACAAGACTGAAGTTACTGCTCCAAGAGAAGCTTCGTTCGAGGTTCTTGAAGGAGGGTCATGTTTGATACCTGGCTGATGGGGTTCTGGGAGTTGTTCTACTGCCCAAGCCCGGCCCGAGGCCAGGCTTGACTTGTGAGAGTTTGGTCCACCAGGCTGTTGCTTGGAGCGGCCCGCAGGCCCACATATACCTGGTTGATGGGGTTCTGGGAGTTGTTCTACTGCCCAAGCCCGGCCCGAGGCCAGGCTTGACTTGTGAGAGTTTGGTCCACCAGGCTGTTGCTTGGAGCGGCCCGCAGGCCCACATATACCTGGTTGATGGGGTTCTGGGAGTTGTTCTACTCCCCAAGCCCGGCCCGAGGCCAGGCTTGACTTGTGAGAGTTTGGTCCACCAGGCTGTTGCTTGGAGCGGCCCGCAGGCCCACATATACCTGGTTGATGGAGTTCTGGGAGTTGTTCTACTGCCCAAGCCCGGCCCGAGGCCAGGCTTGACTTGTGAGAGTTTGGTCCACCAGGCTGTTGCTTGGAGCGGCCCGCAGGCCCACATATACCTGGTTGATGGGGTGTCTGGGAGTTGTTCTACTGCCCAAGCCCGGCCCGAGGCCAGGCTTCACTTGTGAGAGTTTGGTCCACCAGGCTGTTGCTTGGAGCGGCCCGCAGGCCCACATATACCTGGTTGATGGGGTGTCTGGGAGTTGTTCTACTGCCCAAGCCCGGCCCGAGGCCAGGCTTGACTTGTGAGAGTTTGGTCCACCAGGCTGTTGCTTGGAGCGGCCCGCAGGCCCACATATACCTGGTTGATGGGGTTCTGGGAGTTGTTCTACTGCCCAAGCCCGGCCCGAGGCCAGGCTTGACTTGTGAGAGTTTGGTCCACCAGGCTGTTGCTGGGAGCGGCCCGCAGGCCCACATATACCTGGTTGATGGGGTTCTGGGAGTTGTTCTACTGCCCAAGCCCGGCCCGAGGCCAGGCTTGACTTGTGAGAGTTTGGTCCACCAGGCTGTTGCTGAGAGCGGCCCGCAGGCCCACATATACCTGGTTGATGGGGTTCTGGGAGTTGTTCTACTGCCCAAGCCCGGCCCGAGGCCAGGCTTGACTTGTGAGAGTTTGGTCCACCAGGCTGTTGCTTGGAGCGGCCCGCAGGCCCACATATACCTGGTTGATGGGGTTCTGGGAGTTGTTCTACTGCCCAAGCCCGGCCCGAGGCCAGGCTTGATTTGTGAGAGTTTGATCCACCAGGCTGTTGCTGGGAGCAGCCCTCAAAGCATAGAGGTGACCATGAGGTGTTCATCCTCACGAAACATGCCCCCCTCCCTCTTCCCCTTCCCCCCCTCAACGCCCACAAGGCCACCACGACCCCCACGCCCTCACCACAACCCCCACTACAACCCCACGCCCCCTCCAAGCCTCCCCAGAACCGGTTGCCACACCCTGCAGGTGGCCGGTTGCTCACTATAAAGAAGTACAAATACCACATGTCATTGTTTGCCTGGCCACGCCCTCGTAATTACTGGGCTGGCCACACCCACCACAGGGCTGGCCACACCTCCATGGCCACGCCCACACCCACCACATGGCTGGCCACACCACCACCACCACCACCACAGGGCTGGGTGGTGGGTGTGGCGATAAAACACAAAACTCCATAAAATACCTTAAAACTCCATAAAATACCTTAAAACACCATAAAATACCTTAAAACTCCATAAAATACCTTAAAACTCCATAAAATACCTTAAAACACCATAAAATACCTTAAAACACCATAAAACCCCATAAAATACCTTAAAACACCATAAAATACCTTAAAACTCCATAAAATACCTTAAAACACCATAAAATACCTTAAAACACCATAAAACACCTTAAAACACCATAAACACCATAAAATACCTTAAAACATCATAAAATACTGTAAAACATCATAAAACACCATCAAACACCTTAAAACACCACAAAACTCAATCAAACGCCATAAAACACCATAAAATACCTTAAAACCTCATAAAATACTTTAAAACACCATAAAACATCATAAAATACCATAAAACACCGTAAAACCCCTTAAAACCCCATAAAACACCACAAAACACCACAAAACACCACAAAACACCTTAAAACACCACAAAACACCACAAAACACCTTAAAACACCATAAAACATCATAAAATTCCATCAAAACACAGCAGAACTCCTGTTTAGACAATACTTATTGTTACTATGTCATCCATTGTACATATATTGATGCAATAGACTAGATATTGGTGCAATAGATATTGGTGCAATAGATATTGATGCAATAGTAGAATATTGTACTATTCACTTGATAAAAATTCGGAAAATATAAAGCCTAAAAAAACAAACAAAAATATTCCAAAGCCTACTATAGTACATATATGTACTATTTTAGGACTAAGATAGCGTGTATTAGGACTAGGATGGTTAGGTTAGGGTAAGTTTTTCTTTGCAACATATATACAAAAAAATTTTCCGGTTTGTCCAAATTCAGTAGTACCGATTTCTACTTTCTAATTCTCCATTACGTCAATATATGTGCGGTGGTTCAAATAGTTAAGATAAGTACTATCTAAACAAGGAGAATGGGGTGTACACTGAACTCACTTTGGTCCTATACAATGTTCAGGACTAAATTATATTTGCTGGTTGGTCAGCTAATAATTGCGTTGGGTTGTAATAACCCTTCAGAGGTTGATAGGTCTTAATAACCCTCCAGAGGTTGATAGGTCTTAATAACCCTCCAGAGGTTGATAGGTCTTAATAACCCTCCAGAGGTTGATAGGTCTTAATAACCCTCCAGAGGTTGATAGGTCTTAATAACCCTCCAGAAGTTGATAGGTCTTAATAACCCTCCAGAGGTTGATAGGTCTTAATAACCCTCCAGAGGTTGATAGGCCTTAATAACCCTCCAGAGGTTGATAGGCCTTAATAACCCTCCAGAGGTTGATAGACCCTAACAACCCTCCAGAGGTTAATAGCCCTTAATAACCCACCAGTGGTTGATAGACCTTAAGCTGAACATAAAATAACCAATATAATATTACCAATATTATTGTCAGCACAGCACAGCTAATCTCAATCCAAATAAATACCAGGGGGGTAACTGCCATAGATTTCTCCAGCAGTGAAGTGACTGTAAATAGTGAGACAGACAGACCAACGCTCGCTCCAAATCAATTCTCTGTGGCAATCAATTCCCTCTCCACTCATTCATGGAGATCCTGGTTGAGTGTCACACTCAACCGTCTCCCCTAACACTCACCAGGATGCTCTTTGCGTGAACCAAATATCGGAGAGGGAATCTTTGAAGGAAATCGTTTTCTGTTGTAACACTCAAGTCCGGCGTTCAGCACGACTCTGGCTTCGACAAGGTCACGGGCGCCGGTCACTGGGATGAAGTAACCGGTTGATTGCTCAAGTGTGAGGCCTTGGCGCTTCTGACGAGGCCGAAAGGGTCTCTCAAGTCTCAGGTCCTCGAGAGTGAAGGACGAGCAGGAAATATTTTCAGGTCATCGGGGGCAAAGCCTTGGCCAGTTATAGGTTCGGGATGAATTGTTTTGATGGGAAATCTAAGCCGATAATTCGCCTTATTGGGGGCCAAAATGCCGTGTCTAGGTCCCCCTCCCTAGGCTTTTCTAGGTATCACCTAGGTTTACCTAGGTGTTTCCCTAGGCTTGTCGAGGTCCCCCTAGGCTTGTCGAGGTCCCCCTAAGCTTGTCGAAGTCCCCCTAAGCTTGTCGAGGTCCCCCCTAGGCTTGTCGAGGTCCCCCTAAGCTTGTCGAGGTCCCCCTAAGCTTGTCGAGGTCCCCCTAAGCTTGTCGAGGTCCCCCCTAGGCTTGTCGAGGTCCCCCTAGGCTTGTCGAGGTCCCCCTAAGCTTGTCGAAGTCCCCCTAAGCTTGTCGAGGTCCCCCCTAGGCTTGTCGAGGTCCCCCTAAGCTTGTCGAGGTCCCCCTAAGCTTGTCGAGGTCCCCCTTAGCTTGTCGAGGTCCCCCTAGGCTTGTCGAGGTCCCCCTAAGCTTGTCGAGGTCCCCCTAAGCTTGTCGAGGTCCCCCTAGGCTTGTCGAGGTCCCCCTAAGCTTGTCGAGGTCCCCCTAAGCTTGTCGAGGTCCCCTAAGCTTGTCGAGGTCCCCCTAAGCTTGTCGAAGTCCCCCTAAGCTTGTCGAGGTCCCCCCTAAGCTTGTCGAGGTCCCCCTAAGCTTGTCGAGGTCCCCCTAAGCTTGTCGAGGTCCCCCTAAGCTTGTCGAGGTCCCCCTAAGCTTGTCGAGGTCCCCCTAAGCTTGTCGAGGTCCCCCTAGGCTTGTCGAGGTCCCCCTAAGCTTGTGGAGGTCCCCCTAAGCTTGTCGAGGTCCCCCTAAGCTTGTCGAGGTCCCCCTAAGCTTGTCGAGGTCCCCCTAAGCTTGTCGAAGTCCCCCTAGGCTTGTCGAGGTCCCCCTAAGCTTGTCGAGGTCCCCCTAAGCTTGTCGAGGTCCCCCTAAGCTTGTCGAGGTCCCCCTAAGCTTGTCGAAGTCCCCCTAAGCTTGTCGAGGTCCCCCTAGGCTTGTCGAGGTCCCCCTAAGCTTGTCGAGGTCCCCCTAGGCTTGTCGAGGTCCCCCTAAGCTTGTCGAGGTCCCGCTAAGCTTGTCGAGGTCCCCCTTAGCTTGTCGAGGTCCCCCTAGGCTTGTCGAGGTCCCCCTAAGCTTGTCGAGGTCCCCCTAGGCTTGTCGAGGTCCCCATAAGCTTGTCGAGGTCCCCCTAAGCTTGTCGAGGTCCCCCTTAGCTTGTCGAGGTCCCCCTAGGCTTGTCGAGGTCCCCCTAAGCTTGTCGAGGTCCCCCTAAGCTTGTCGAGGTCCCCCTAAGCTTGTCGAGGTCCCCCTAAGCTTGTCGAAGTCCCCCTAAGCTTGTCGAGGTCCCCCTAAGCTTGTCGAGGTCCCCCTAGGCTTGTCGAGGTCCCCCTAAGCTTGTCGAGGTCCCCCTAAGCTTGTCGAGGTCCCCCTAAGCTTGTCGAAGTCCCCCTAAGCTTGTCGAGGTCCCCCTAAGCTTGTCGAGGTCCCCCTAGGCCTATGAACCAGAGGAGTGCCTATACTGCCGTGGGGACTTATACAAACCCTACACCAGAGATCTCACACCACACACACTGTGGCAGCAGACGAGGCGGGACCAAAGAGCCAGAGCTCAACCCCCATCAAGCCCAACCAGCACAGATGCCCCCCCCCACACACACTCCTCCAAGTAGGATACAACCGGGCCACAAATGATCATATTCCATTGATGATATACTCATCTAATGCAACTTCCTTCAAGAAATGCTTGAGAGAAAATGAATGACATTGCAAAGCAACAACTCTATATATTATATAGAGTGCATATATATAGTTGGATATAATATAGCGCAAAGACTCTTATTATATCATATTGCTACAAAATATATCCCATGGATATATCAAGCTGTTTGTGATGCCAACACCTGACTGTACACCAGAGAGGTATAATATATATATATATATATATATATATATATATATATATATATATATATATATATATATATATATATATATATATATATAAAACATGATTTTATTAATTATTATTGATTACCATAATTGTAAATCATTCCTATTATTATTAAGGTGTCAGTAGCACAGTCGGCTTCGTTCTCTACTCGCAGCCCTTCAAGGCTTCCTATCCTCATCAAGACCACTAGTGTTAGTAACAGGTAAATTCAGGTATTACTAAACACCTTAAGAGCACTCTACTTTAGTCACTCCTCACGCCATTTTTGAAGTGCTCCGTTTTCTGTTACTGGAGGGAATACTGCAGCCTTGGCCTTGGTGATGGCCGAAGGGATGTGCTTACCTTGACCATGGCCGTGAAGGCGGGACACCACCTCCTGTCTCATCCCCACACCAGCTCCGGACCGGCCCTTAACTTGTCTTCATACCGCACGCCAGTCTTGGCAGACAACTTGGGTCTTGTTGCTCCGGGAGGAGGACTCAACACCCCCGTCTTTGTGTACTCTGGGGGTCCTTGAGTACCTTGTGAGAGCCCTCTTGTCCCAGTCTGTGTACTCTGGGGTCCTTGAGTACCTTGTGAGAGCCCTCTTGTCCCAGTCTGTGTACTCTGGGGTCCTTGAGTACCTTGTGAGAGCCCTCTTGTCCCAGTCTGTGTACTCTGGGGGTCCTTGAGTACCTTGTGAGAGCCCTCTTGTCCCAGTTTGTGTACTCTGGGGGTCCTTGAGTACCTTGTGAGAGCCCTCTTGTCCCAGTCTGTGTACTCTGGGGTCCTTGAGTACCTTGTGAGAGCCCTCTTGTCCCAGTCTGTGTACTCTGGGGGTCCTTGAGGACCTTGTGAGAGCCCTCTTGTCCCAGTCTGTGTACTCTGGGGTCCTTGAGTACCTTGTGAGAGCCCTCTTGTCCCAGTCTGTGTACTCTGGGGTCCTTGAGTACCTTGTGAGAGCCCTCTTGTCCCAGTCTGTGTACTCTGGGGTCCTTGAGTACCTTGTGAGAGCCCTCTTGTCCCAGTCTGTGTACTCTGGGGTCCTTGAGTACCTTGTGAGAGCCCTCTTGTCCCAGTCTGTGTACTCTGGGGTCCTTGAGTACCTTGTGAGAGCCCTCTTGTCCCAGTCTGTGTACTCTGGGGTCCTTGAGTACCTTGTGAGAGCCCTCTTGTCCCAGTCTGTGTACTCTGGGGTCCTTGAGTACCTTGTGAGAGCCCTCTTGTCCCAGTCTGTGTACTCTGGGGTCCTTGAGTACCTTGTGAGAGCCCTCTTGTCCCAGTCTGTGTACTCTAGGGTCGCAGGCAGGGGTGTGGAGCAGGAGGCAGGGGTGTGGAGCAGGAGGCAGGGGTGTGGAGCAGGAGGCAGGGGTGTGGAGCAGGAGGCAGGGGTGTGGAGCAGGAGGCAGGGGTGTGGAGCAGGAGGCAGGGGTGTGGAGCAGGAGGCAGGGGTGTGGAGCAGGAGGCAGGGGTGTGGAGTAGGAGGCAGGGGTGTGGAGCAGGAGGCAGGGGTGTGGAGCAGCAGGAAGGGGTGTGTGGAGCAGCAGGAAAGGGGTGCGGAGCAGCAGGAAGGGGGTGGGGAGCAGCAGGAAGGGTGTGGAGCAGCAGGCAGAGGTGTGGAGCAGCAGGCAGAGGTGTGGAGCAGCAGGAAGGGTGTGGAGCAGCAGGCAGAGGTGTGGAGCAGCAGGTAGAGGTGTGGAGCAGCAGGTAGAGGTGTGGAGCAGCAGGGTGTGGAGCAGCAGGCAGAGGGTATGGAGCAGCAGGAAGGGGTGTGGAACAGCAGGAAGGGATGGGTGTGGAGCAGCAGGAAGGGATGGGTGTGGAGCAGCAGGCAGGGAGGGGTGTGGAGCAGCAGGAAGGGAGGGGTGTGGAGCAGCAGGCAGGGGTGTGGAGCAGCAGGCAGGGAGGGGTGTGGAGGAGGGGGTGTGGAGCAGCAGGCAGGGGTGTGGAGCAGCAGACAGGGAGGGGTGTGGAGGAGGGGGTGTGGAGCAGCAGGCAGGGGTGTGGAGCAGCAGGCAGGGAAGGGTGTGGAGCAGCAGGAAGGGATGGGTGTGGAGCAGCAGGCAGGGGTGTGGAGCAGCAGGCAGGGATGGGTGTGGAGCAGCAGGCAGGGAGGGGTATGGAGCAGCAGAAAGGGGGTGTGGAGCAGCAGGAAGGGAGGGGTGTGGAGCAGCAGGAAGGGATGGGTGTGGAGCAGCAGGCAGGGGTGTGGAGCAGCAGGAAGGGAGGGGTGTGGAGCAGCAGGAAGGGATGGGTGTGGAGCAGCAGGAAGGGAGGGGTGTGGAGCAGCAGGCAGGGAGGGGTGTGGAGCAGCAGGAAGGGAGGGGTGTGGAGCAGTAGGAAGGGAGGGGTGTGGAGCAGCAGGAAGGGAGGGGTGTGGAGCAGCAGGAAGGGAGGGGTGTGGAGCAGCAGGAAGGGAGGGGGTGTGGAGCAGCAGGAAGGGGTGTGGAGCAGCAGGAAGGGAAGGGGTGTGAAGCAGCAGGAAGGGAGGGGGTGTGGAGCAGCAGGAAGGAAGGGGGTGTGGAGCAGCAGGAAGGGAAGGGGTGTGAAGCAGCAGGAAGGGAGGGGGTGTGGAGCAGCAGGAAGGAAGGGGGTGTGGAGCAGCAGAAAGGGAGGGGTGCGGAGCAGCAGGAAGGGATGGGTGTGGAGCAGCAGGAAGGGAAGGGATGTGGAGCAGCAGGAAGGGATGAGTATGGAGCAGCAGGAAGGGATGAGTATGGAGCAGCAGGAAGGAAGGGGTGTGGTGCAGCAGGAAAGGATGGGTGTGGAGCAGCAGGCAGGGGTGTGGAGCAGCAGGAAGGGATGGGTGTGGAGCAGCAGGAAGGGGGAGTGAAGCAGCAGGAAGGGAGGGGTGTGGAGCAGCAGGAAGGGAGAGTGAAGCAGCAGGAAGGGAGGGGTGTGGAGGAGGGGGTGTGGAGCAGCAGGGAGGGGTGTGGAGCAGCAGGAAGGGAGGGGTGTGGAGCAGCAGGAAGGGAGGGGTGTGGAGCAGCAGGAAGGGAAGGGGTGTGGAGCAGCAGGAAGGGAAGGGGTGTGGAGCAGCAGGAAGGGAGGGGTGTGGAGCAGCAGGAAGGGAGGGGTGTGGAGCAGCAGGAAGGGAAGGGGTGTGGAGCAGCAGGAAGGGAGGGATGTGGAGCAGCAGGAAGGGAAGGGGTGTGGAGCAGCAGGAAGGGAGGGGTGTGGAGCAGCAGGAAGGGAGGGGTGTGGAGCAGCAGGAAGGGAGGGGTGTGGAGCAGCAGGAAGGGAAGGGGTGTGGAGCAGCAGGAAGGGAAGGGTGTGGAGCAGCAGGAAGGGAGGGGTGTGGAGCAGCAGGAAGGGATGGGTGTGGAGCAGCAGGAAGGGAGGGGTGTGGAGCAGCAGGAAGGGAGGGGTGTGGAGGAGGGGGTGTGGAGCAGCAGGGAGGGGTGTGGAGCAGCAGGAAGGGAGGGGTGTGGAGCAGCAGGAAGGGAGGGGTGTGGAGCAGCAGGAAGGGAGGGGTGTGGAGCAGCAGGAAGGGAGGGGTGTGGAGCAGCAGGGAGGGGTGTGGAGCAGCAGGAAGGGAGGGGTGTGGAGCAGCAGGAAGGGAGGGGTGTGGAGCAGCAGGAAGGGAGGGGTGTGGAGCAGTAGGAAGGGAGGGGTGTGAAGCAGCAGGAAGGGAAGGGGTGTGGAGCAGCAGGAAGGGAAGGGGTGTGGAGCAGCAGGAAGGGAAGGGGTGTGAAGCAGCAGGAAGGGAAGGGGTGTGGAGCAGCAAGAAGGGAGGGGTGTGGAGCAGCAGGAAGGGAAGGGGTGTGGAGCAGCAGGAAGGGAGGGGGTGTGGAGCAGCAGGAAGGGAGGGGTGTGGAGCAGCAGGAAGGGAGGGGTGTGGAGCAGCAGGAAGGGAGGGGTGTGGAGCAGCAGGAAGGGAGGGGTGTGGAGCAGCAGGAAGTGGGAGTGGAGCAGCAGGAAGGGAGGGGTGTGGAGCAGCAGGAAGGGAAGGGGTGTGGAGCAGCAGGAAGGGGTGTGGAGCAGCAGGAAGGGAGGGGTGTGGAGCAGCAGGAAGGGAGGGGTGTGGAGCAGCAGGAAGGGAGGGGTGTGGAACAGCAGGAAGGGAGGGGTGTGGAGCAGCAGGAAGGGAGGGGTGTGGAGCAGCAGGAAGGGAGGGGTGTGGAGCAGCAGGAAGTGGGAGTGGAGCAGCAGGAAGGGAGGGGTGTGGAGCAGCAGGAAGGGAGGGGTGTGGAGCAGCAGGAAGGGAGGGGTGTGGAGCAGCAGGAAGGGAGGGGTATGGAGCAGCAGGCAAGGGTGTGGAGCAGCAGGAAGGGAGGGAAAGTGAAGCAGCAGGAAGGGAGGGGAAGTGAAGCAGCAGGAAGGAAGGGGTGTGGAGCAGCAGGGAGGGGTGTGGAGCAACAGGAAGGGAGGGGTGTGGAGCAGCAGGGAGGGGTGTGGAGCAGCAAGAAGGGAGGGGTGTGGAGCAGCAGGGAGAGAGGTATAAGGGGTGAGAAGAAGAGTGACAGTATTCCAGAAAGGGCAAGGAACCGAGGACTCCTCAATGAACTATATTATCCAGTGCCCCAGGGGTCATGGGTACAATTTAGGGAGCAGTGCGGGCAATGCCCTGGGTAGCCGACCCACCTCCAGCCCCATCATGCCCCTCCGTTGAAACCCGTTCTCGCACTTGCTTATAGTCAATATCTTGATTATGAATAAGTGCATTTGTGACATACTAATTTATTGTGAATATTTGAGTTTACATTGAAATGCTGAATAGAAAACCACAACCTAACCTAACCTTCTTAGTATGTTAAGATATTACAATTAGTACTGAACCTATACCTATAATGATATTACAGTTTTATAAAAATAATAAAACAAACCTATAATATTTCCTGGGTATATCCTCCCCCTGGAGGATACCTGATCAACCAGGCTGTGACTCATACGTCAGGCTGCGAGCAGCCGCGTCTAACAGCCTGGTTGATCAGTCCAGCAACCAGGAGGCCTGGTCGACGACCGGGCCGCGGGGACACTAAGCCCCGGAAGCACCTCAAGGTAGCCCCTTAATTCATACACAAAAATACACATTGAATATTAATCTCGGCGACAAGAACATACAAGAAAGACACGTGGATATATTTTGTTTAATAACTCTTCAAAATACAAAATCAATCTCCACTGTAAGGAAGAGGAAGGCATTAAACTTATCAAAGTACCCCCAACGACTGGCCTTCATCATGTAACACCATAAATGGTTGGAATTAATATTTCTGATACTAGTTCAAGTACGTATATGCAGGTCAGCGTTCAATCCCCAACCACCCAAGTGGTTGGACACCATTCCTTCCCCCCGTCCCATCCCAAATCCTTATCCTGGCCCCTTCCAAGTGCTATATAGTCGTAATGGCTTGGTGCTTTACCCAGATAATTCCCTCCCCTCCCCTCAAAAGGATAGAGTAGCTTAGGCTATTTCTAGCCTTCATACTGATACCAGTAGAGTCAGTTCACACAGGATATTGGCACAGTTATAGTTTAGAGATTAATATAATCCAGTGATTTATTGAACAACCACACAAGGTGATTGAGGTGCTTTTAACATGCTAATCTAACCTACAGACACAAATACATAAATACACAGGTTTACGTCTGTCCTACATAAACAGTGTTCAAGGTCTGTTTTTACATAGTGTCATTAATGTGCGTTTACAAAGGTGAAATGCAGTTCTAACCAGCTTCAACACACACACACACATATATATATATATATATATATATATATATATATATATATATATATATATATATATATATATATATACATATACATATATATATATATACATATATATATATATATATATACATATATATATACATATATATATATATATATATATACATATATATATATATACATATATATATATATATATATATATATATATATATATATATATATATATATATATATATATATATATATACATATATATATATATATATGTCGTACCTAGTAGCCAGAACTCACATTTTGGCCTACTATTCAAGGCCCGATTTGCCTAATAAGCCAAGTTTTCCTGAATTAATATATTTTTTCAAATTTTTTTCTTATGAAATGATAAAGCTACCCATTTCATTATGTATGAGGTCAATTGTTTTTTATTGGAGTTAAAATTAACATAGATATATGACCGAACCTAACCAACCCTACCTAACCTAACCTAACCTATCTTTATAGGTTAGGTTAGGTTAGGTAGCCGGAAAAGTTAGGTTAGGTTAGGTTAGGTAGGTTAGGTAGTCGAAAAAGCATTAATTCATGAAAACTTGGCTTATTAGGCAAATCGGGCCTTGCATAGTAGGCTGAGAAGTGCGTTCTGGCTACTAGGTACGACATATATATATATATATATATATATATATATATATATATATATATATATATATATATATATATATATATATATATATATATATGTCGTACATATATATATATATATATATATATATATATATGTATATATATATATATATATATATATGTATATATATATATATATATATATATATATATATATATATATATATACGACATATATATATATATATATATATATATATATATATATATATATGTCGTACCTAATAGCCAGAACGCACTTCTCAGCCTACTATTCAAGGCCCGATTTGCCTAATAAGCCAAGTTTTCATGAATTAATGCTTTTTCGTCTACCTAACCTACCTAACCTAACCTAACCTAGCTTTTTTTGGCTACCTAACCTAACCTTACGTATAAATATAGGTTAGGTTAGGTTAGGTAGGGTTGGTTAGGTTTGGTCATATATCTACGTTAATTTTAACTCTACTAAAAAAAATTGACCTCATACATAGAGAAAAGGGTTGCTTTATCATTTCATAAGAAAAAAATTATAGTAAATATATTAATTCAGGAAAACTTGGCTTATTAGGCAAATCGGGCCTTGAATAGTAGGCTGAGAAGTGAGTTCTGGCTACTAGGTACGACATATATATATATATATATATATATATATATATATATATATATATATATATATATATATATATATAAAGATACAGAGAAAGAGGAGCCTGTGGGGACTGTCAGTCAGCCATATCACTCCTCCTTGCTAACCATCTTATACTCAAGAGACTCTGATGAGTGAGAGAGTACATAGTACATTATCATACATTATCATCATAGTACAATGTACATAAGTACATTATCTCAAGATAATCAAGAGTAAGGTTGTGACGTATATTTGGCGGTTTCCAACGTAAGGTCATGCGGTTAAGGAACAACGGCTGAAGTTTATGACTTAAAGATTCCTGAGAACATGATTTACACGAGTACGTTTGTGACTTGATAACCTCAGATAACATTGTTGAACAGACAAGTGTTCCATTCCTTATCTTAAAAATAACTCTTGAATGGATGGAGGCAGCTATTTTTTCTTCTTACCCAGCTCCTCCCTTGCTCTCCCTTTCTTCCAGCACTTCTACTACTACCTTCTTATATATCTTCTACCCTTCTATCTACCTTATCTACTATTACCCATTTTCTTTCATTCTAAACTTTCTCCTTTTTTCTTCATTTTTTTCGATTCGTTACATTACCGCTGTTGCCATTCCACAAACAGAAGGCAGGATTGCACAAACGGAAGGCAGGACTACACAAACGGAAGGCAGGATTCCACAAACGGAAGGCAGGATTCCACAAACGGAAGGCAGGATTCCACAAACGGAAGGCAGGATTACACAAACGGAAGGCAGGATTCCACAAACGGAAGGCAGGATTCCACAAACGGAAGGCAGGATTACACAAACGGAAGGCAGGATTCCACAAACGGAAGGCAGGATTGCACAAACGGAAGGCAGGATTCCACAAACGGAAGGCAGGATTGCACAAACGGAAGGCAGGATTGCACAAACGGAAGGCAGGATTACACAAGCGGAAACCAGGATTGCACAAACGGAAGGCAGGATTGCACAAACGGAAGGCAGGATTGCATAAACGGAAGGCAGGATTCCACAAACGGAAGGCAGGATTACACAAACGGAAGGCAGGATTGCATAAACGGAAGGCAGGATTCCACAAACGGAAGGCAGGATTACACAAACGGAAGGCAGGATTGCACAAACAGAAGCCAGGATTGCACAAACGGAAGACAGGATTCCACAGAAAAAAAACATTACTCCAAATATATGTTATGAAAACAAACTCACAGTTCTTCTTTCTCTCTTAATAGTTTCTAGTAATTTTACTTAATAGTAATTTTACAGTAAATCTAATAAATTCTTAATAAACGAAGACATCAACAAAAAGATGAAACAATACAGAAAGAAAAATATGTAAAGAAGGAGGAGAGACGAAGGAGTCAGAGAACCAAATGGAAATCAGAGCACAAGGAGCAAGAAAGGAGGTGGAAAGGCACAAAGAGAGGGTAATAATGTTGGTGGGAACGGGACGCTGATAATCCTTCCCTCCTCCTCCCCTCGTTTCTTTGTTTATTGCCTTGTTTGTCTGGGTGGCGCCCGTCGTCTCTCTCTCTCTGTGTCTCTAATCTACCATCATCTGGGTCCCTGTGTATCTCTTTATCATCCTTTGTTTCTCTGTCTCTCTCCAGCTTCATCTGGGTCTCTCTTTCTCATACACATTCATGTTTGTCACTATCTTTCTCCGCCATTATCTTTGTCTATCTATCTATCTCTCGACCAGGGAGCCGGTCGGCCGAGCGGACAGCACACTGGACTTGTGATCCTGTGGTCCTGGGTTCGATCCCAGGCGCCGGCGAGAAACAATGGGCAGAGTTTCTTTCACCCTATGCCCCTGTTACCTAGCAGTAAAATAGGTACCTGGGTGTTAGTCAGCTGTCACGGGCTGCTTCCTGGGGGTGGAGGCCTGGTCGAGGACCGGGCCGCGGGGACACTAAAAAAAAGCCCCGAAATCATCTCAAGATAACCTCAAGAAGAAGATCATCTGGGTCTCTATCTCCCTCCACCATCTAGATGTCTATTTCTCTCCACCTTAATTTTTCTCTATCTTCATCTTTGTTTCTTTATTTTTCTCTTTAAACTCTCATCTATGTCTCTTTAACTCTCTCCTCTCTCTCTCTCAACTCTCATCTTTGTCTCTCTTATCTTCAATGTTTATGTTTGCAAACGTCGACTTCAGACAGCGTCAACAACATCATTAGCAGCTTAATGGTTGTGCCTAGATATAAAGACCAGTCGAGATATACATCAACTATAGGTACAGAATGGAGAGTAATTGTAGATACAAGTCATCTAACCCCTGACAACCCCAACCTATCCCAACTGAGTCTAACACAACCTAATCTAACCTTACCTAACCTATCCCAACTGAGTCTAACCTCTCCTAGCCATACTCAACCTAACCTTATCCAAACTAACTTAATCTAACCGAGTTAGGAAACCTAGAGATCTGAGAGGGACTTATAGATAAGTATAGGCCTGAGAGAAACTTTTGTAAATGTTTGTAAACACAATAAACAGTCTTTGCCGCCAAAATCATCGAAAACGTTGCATGAGGCTTTCACTTGAATGGTTTAACATTTACCGCCTGCTAGAGGCAATAATGTGAAATGACATGTACGTAAAACAGTTTAGGGTTAAAGCCACATGTCACTGTATATACACTGAGGGATAGGCTACTCTTGTATATGTATTTATTTTTTGTATTTGTATGTTTTTTGCCCGAAACGCTATGCGTGCTAGTATGTGGCTTTACAAGAATGGAAAATCAGCTTCATTTCTATGTTCTCTCTTAACCCCCAATGTACCTTCTTGTATATAAATAAATAAATAAATATGTACTCTGGAAGATAGGCTCCTCTTCTCTGGGAATAAACTCTGAGAGATAGGTTCTGATTCTGTGTTGTATAGTCTGACAGATAGGCTCCTCTTTTCTGTGTATATACACAGAGAAACAGGTTATACTTCTCGGTATCTACACTCTTAAAGAGGTACGCTGCACCTCTCTGTGTACATACAATGAAGCATAATATACACCTCTCTGTGAATATACATTGAAAGCATACATTTGTTTGTGTGTTAACACTGAGAAGTATACTACACCTCCGCGTATATACCCTTCAGCAGACTACACCAACCTGTGTATAAACACTGAAATAAATACACAACACTGAGTTTACACCTTGTGACTACCCCAAACGTTTGCATAAATCATCCGGCAATTCCTAAATTCAATTCAATTTTTTCCTCCTATCCTTCGTGGGCTTGTTCACCCTCTGGCTTCCATGCTCCATGCACTCTTTCTCCAGACTTTTTACACCGGACCCCAAGAGTGTTAATGAGTCCTTTGACAGTTGCTGTGGCACAGAGAGAGAGAGAGAGAGAGAGAGAGAGAGAGAGAGAGAGAGAGAGAGAGAGAGAGAGAGAGAGAGAGAGAGAGAGAGAGAGAGAGAGAGACAAGGGGCAACAGACTCACCTGGCCGTGACCTTACCAAACGTCTGCTTCTCTAGGAAAATAAAAATTATATGAAGAAGTTTCCTTATATCCTGACGTATTACACAGGAAACAACTTTTCGCTCTAAGTAAAGTTTACATGACAGTTTACTATCCAGGGTTAACACTGAGAGAATGGTCTCTCAAGATTATCCCACAGCTGACTTGAATGGCTCATTGCAGTGCACAGTGCACCGATCTTGTGCACAAGCCCTATCTCTGTTAACCCTGGATAGTAAACTGTCATGTTGGGTATCTCCAGGCAACCCATCCTCCGAATTGACAGTACGATTTAATACTAAGTGTAATAAGTACACTTTCTTACTGTCATAAACAGTGCATAATTGCACTTACGGGGCTGTTACACTTACCCAACTCCCTCCCCCGATTTAATTCTCCTCGTTTTCTGTGACGACACTCAGAATTTTAGGATGAAGATTTCAACTTCAATTGGCTATACACAAGTTTTAAATAACAGGAATTTATTTTTCAGGTTTATTAAACAATATAGATTTTATGCAAAATTTTAAAATATCCTGAGTTACTTTACAATTTAGTGATATATTTTAGTTTTGTTTTATTAGTTTTATAAAACTGTAATATCAATATAGCTATAGGTTAAGTACTAATTGTAATTAAGAAACAATAAAATTATTATCTTCAAAAACTAAGACGGTTAGGTGAGGTTGTGGTTTTCTATTCAGTTTTTCAGGTAAACTCAAATATTCACAATATATTTGACAGTACGATTTAATACTAAGTGAAAATAAGTACAATTCCTAAATGCTATGAATAGTACATAATTGCACTTATTTGTCTTCTTACATTTACCACCCCATTTTTGGAGGACGCGCTGCTCCAGGATGCCCACTTAACCAGGAATACGTTTATGATACAGAGGATGCCGTATGTCCAGGCAGGAAGTAGATACAGGGAAGTTAAGAATACCTGCCACAAGGGTCAGTGAGTACACAGGAGTTGCCAGCGTGAGAGAGAAGAGAGGGGACGCCAGCGAAGCGACAGATCTGACCTCTGGGGTCAGCCTCAACCAGTGCGATGGAGAATAACAACTGTGATGTGGTCGTGACATGTTCATGATGTCACCTCTGCTACTGATCAGGGAACAATCAATATAATTGAGTCCCGCTCTTTTGCTGCAATGCCATTGGTCAAATTGTAACCCCTTGTGTTGTGTCCCTCGAGGAGCCCTGAGCCCCAGGGAAGGGCATTCATGTGAGAAAGCCCTTACATAGAGGACGTGTCCTGTTCTGTCTATCGGCCAATAGACTGAACACCGTCCATTCCTCACCATCTTGAGATGATTTCGGGGCTTTAGTGTCCCCGCAAACCATCAATTTAAAATCAGCGTCTTTTCGATATACCTGTACCAACGTTCGCCCAGAATGGAGATCATGACTATATTGTTTAGAAGCCTAGTGACAAATCATCAGAGCAAAACAGATTGGTATCAGGTAACCCCTGGTGACAAATTAAGATCATCTGTGAGTGACCTAGAGTGAACTAAGGCAGTGCCACCGCCTAAGTAATCTGTGTATGACTTTTGCCATAGTGTACCTGCATGGTATCATAATCAGCCGCCACTCGGTCCAGAGCGTGTAGCTAGCCTAGCCTCGATCCGCCAGCCGCCGCCCCTCACTGTACTATGTGACTTCACCACCCTTACTCACCGCCAGTGGCAGTACACTCGTCTGTGAATGTGAGCTTCACATACACCACACCTTTAGTTATTGTGTGATATTATTGTGCATGTTATTACCGGTCCCATTGACAGTTTTATTGTGCATCATCATTACCTGAGTATTCGGTTGGAACTCTTGTAATCCCTTTGCATACCGGCAGTTAGGTTTGCCGTGTTAATGATTGGCTGTCAACTGTGTTAAGTTAGGTGTTTCTCCACGAGTGGATACGAATCGAAAGCCAGACGACAAGAGTCTTGCTAATGCAACCTATTGGCCTTTCTGATGCCAATCTAAAGTAATTCAAGCAGCCTTTGTATTAGTCGTTAAGTTAGTAAATAAACTACTGTTAAGCTTTATGCAGTGTTTCCATTGAACCACTTCTGAATACTGCCAACATTACTCAAGCCTTCAGCTCTAAGTGTCTTCAATACCGAGTTGCCTATAAGTCACAAACTATAAATGTGATGAGGACCCTAGGAGTCCCTTAAAGTGTTAAAGCATTGAGGAGATTCCAACGATCAACGTGGACCAGGACCAGGTGAGGCTAGTCTGAGAAGAGACCCTCAAGGACTCTAACTTGACCTTGCTCCCAGGCCCTGTACGGTTGCTCTCGTATTTTCTCTGCTGATTCCGACAGCTTTGTGAAGCGTCCGCCACATGTACATTGGCGACGTACGCATTGCAGTCGGGAAAGGAAAATAGAAAACCCCACACTAAATATGGACAAAGAAGCCTCAGACTAATGAAATATATTCTCGAATAGATTACATTTAATTATCATGATTTTATTATTCAAATATAAATAATTTACTGTAACTGGATATGTGAGCTGATCCAGTGATTAAAAATTGTTAGAGTTAAATTGCTGTTTGATAGTTGTTAAATACATTTATTCTTGTGACGTTGTCCTTGGAGATTGTTAGGGGGTGTTAGTAGTTTGGTAATTAGAGGTGAATTGCCAGAACAAAGGCCTGTTGCATTATAAAGCTCGTGGTAGATCCAGTTTAATGCATCAATATTGTGATTGAGGAAGATGTCATCAATCCCAGCCTGTGAGTAGTGATGGAGAGAGGCTACAGTGTTACAGTGTTACATAATGACCTCCAGACTTGAAGCCTAATATTAGTTTAACTTAGCAAGTTACATCACTGATGAGCTGGTTACAGTTAGCATACAGTCTAAGGCCTTGTTTGTGCACACACTCATTCTAGATTAGTTTAATTGGTTTATTGTGAGGACACGGGCTGAGTGAGGATGGGGGTGGACACGGCAGGATGGGGTGGACACGGCAGGATGGGGTGGACACGGCAGGATGGGGGTGGACACGGCAGGATGGGGTGGAGTGAGGAAGCCAGGTGAGGCTTCACAATTGGCAAGTTTTTTACTTATAAATCATGGCTGCTGCAACGCCCTCTAACCTTACCACCCCCAGCCCCACCCCCACACTAACAGTCACCCCCCCCCCCCTTCACAACCCCCCTAAACCCCACCCCCTTCACATCTCTCACAGACCCTCCCTCCATTACCATCAACCTAATTCACTAAAACCACGCTACGATATCTCACCACACACACACACACACCAAAGAGCTAAAGCTCAACCCCCGCAAGCACAATTAGGTGAGTACACACACAGCAAAACACACCCATGTAATTAATATACCCAACTCACAAGGTACCCAATTACAGTTCCGCTCCTGTGCCAGGTAAGTCCCCTACGGGCTCACCATAGCCCGTGCTACTTGCAACTATTTATTCCCAGTAGTTAAATCTAAAACAACAACAGCATCTTAAGATGCAACACCGAAGAGGTAAGAAAAAAAACTCATCCTCGGTAACATCTTCAGAGATGCGCACAGGACCGGCGCACACAAAAAACGGGAACAGGTTCCCAACACCGGGTATATAAGAGGGAGGACTTGCCTCTCCTGCCATAACCCGTCGCTCCACACCTCTAACTGCGTCGTTTGACAGCCTACCGTCGCTTCATCTACCATTACCCACCACCAGGATGATAGGCCTAGTGAGTACTCAATTGTCTCCCTTAATAGTCAGTTACAATAATGTCTTTGGGAATAGGCGTGTGAGATAGATATCTATTGAGATACAACATCTATTTTCCAATATTAAACGTTAAGGAACTACTTTAATGCGCATGAGAATCAGAGCCTATTTTCTTGAACGATACAATTTTCTTTACATATGCGAGTATTTGCATTATCAAGTTACTTGATAAGGGTCAAGAACGGATGGAACCGTTGTCAAATACGTCACATTAGGCTCCAGGACGGACCAACCGTTGTCAAATACGTCACATTAGGCTCCAGGACGGACCAACCGTTGTCAAATACGTCACATTAGGCTCCAGGACGGACCAACCGTTGTCAAATACGTCACATTAGACTCCAGAACGGATCGAACCGTTGTCAAATACGTCACAGACTGACCGAAATTTCGTCACTTTCATTTCATATGTGGACTGGGTTATATAATAATAATAATAATAATAATAATAATAATAATAATAATAATAATAATAATAATAATAATAATTCACTGTGTCGGGGGACAGGAAGCCAGAGTGTATTCATACACGTTAGGCTGTTATCTAGGTCCCCCTCCCCCACAAGGTCGAATTACAGACCCAGCCCAGGATGCAATCCCATAACAAGCTGACTAACTCCTACTTGCTGCTAGGTGAACAGGGACATTAAGTGAAAGAAAATATACCCAACCCTATCTATACCATTGTGGAATCGAACCCGGGATCCTAGATTTTCAGTTAGAGAACGAAACAGTTAACATTAACGTGAAAAGTAATTGCCTGATGTAAATTTTGCGTTTATGATCAATTCAGTAATTTTCCCTGTTTAAGGAACGAGTAAATCACTCAGTCCGAATTTCGTTAAGTCGGGATAAAACCACGTTTATTACCTCCTAAAATATATATTTGAAACGTGAATATTTTGGTCAGAATTTATTGACGTATTTAAAATGACGTCCCAGGATGTAAATTCTCGTGTTTTAGTCCCCCGTCCTATTGCCAGAAGTTAATCTTGTTTTTTATGTTGAATTCCATTTTTTTTTAAAGATTTTGAATATTTTTTTGTATATAAATTTTTGTGTTTATTGTTAGAGCTGACTCATTCGTTACCTATCGTTAGCTTCATTGGTTGTTATATATTTGTTAGCTTATTATTACGCTATTGTTTGTTTTGATAATTGGCCTCAATTTGCATATAATACTTTAATAATTCGATGAGGCTTTGCATTGTCGGGCACAGGAAAAACTTATTGAAGTGTCCCTTAGCCAATAACTGCCTACTACCACACACCTACTTACTCCCAGGTGAACAGGTACATTAGATGAAAGGAACCGTTGCCCAAATGTGTCGGTACTGCCGTAGAAATTAAACCATAAACCTCTCGGTTGTAAACTAGTAACATCACAACACTAAACGAACTAGTAGAATAATTTTAATGCTTACTATAATGTTAACTTACTTGTTCATTCTGAAATAATAATAATAATAATGAGACTATATCACACTATGAACAGTGTGTGACCACAGACCATGAACAGTGTGACCACTAACTATGAACAGTCTGTGGTCAAAATATAGTGTAAATACGAAACTGATGGAGAGCGAAGGGACGACGACGTTTCGGTCCGTCCTGGATCATTCTCAAGTTGAATCGACTTGAGAATGGTCCAGGACGGACCGAAACGTCGTAGTCCCTTCACCTTCTAGTGTGTGATCTGGTCAACATAATTTAGCCACGTTATTGTGACTCATCGCCTGCATGATGGAGAGACTGTATCATTGTATTAGTGAACCAGTAGACGGAAAGCCGTGTCTCAGGAGCTGAAACTCAACCTTGTATATATTATATAAGAGGCAGTCAGACTACAGGAAATTGTCAGACCACAAAAAAAGGGCAAATGACCTTTTCTCAAACTATCGAAAAGATGCACGGCAATGGTATTCACGTCTTTTTTCTTTTCTATACTTTTTACTGTCTATCGGAGCAAGCAAAAATGTATATTTGTTCTACTTTTTTCCAGGTTGTGCTTGCTGTTGTGGCGGCAGCGGCGTCTGCCTCTCCCCTGGCCCAAGGCGGCCGCTTCGTCTACACCAGGGAGTAAGTACTCATCGAATGTGTTGGAGTGGTGACTCAACAGGGGTGGAGGGAGATGAGTTGGTGGGTGATACGGTGGGGGGGGGGTTGTGAGGGAGGAATGAGGAAGACGGTGGGGAGGATGAGTATATGAGTAACATTAGGAAAATTAACACAAGCCGTGAGGCAGCGGATAGTAGAGGTCTAGATGAGGACCGACATGAGGGAGTGTAGTGGTAGAGGCCTCGAGGTGGACCTACACGAGGGAGTGGTTAGTGGCAGAGGACTCGAGGAACAACCGCTTGAGATAGTGGGAAGCAGAGGCTTCGAGGAATAGTGGGGAATAGAGCCCCTGCAATAGGCTCCGAAAGAGAAAATTTGAACGGTAGGAAGTAGTGTCATATTTCGTAAGGCTATCATAAGGTCATGACTTACTTGTTTAATGAACCTTAAACCTTTAAATGAACCTTTGAACCTTAAATTGTTGCATGACTAACGAGCCAAGTCCAACCTGATCTGTTTACACCAAGCATGAAACGCAGAAACACGCAAGTGGGCAGCAGCGTCTGCTCTGACCATGACATTTCTCTCGTATTCTTCATAGAGAATGAATTCAGGATATTCATGCTTATAGTACAAAGCATGGCAAGGTATTGTACACTTAGTAAGCCACTTGAGAGACTGGTGGCCCCTTAGGTAAATACTGACAAATCAACGGAGAATGCAGTCTTACCTTGAGCCGAAGAAGCCTAGTCACTCAATTATGACATTTTTTGCTGACATTCTCTGATGTGGATCGTCGTGGTTCCTTGGAGCAACGTGCTGGTAAGACATCTTTTAACATTACCGAGATCTCAGAGCTCTTCCACGGAGACGTGTGTATGTGCAAATGTTAATTCTATACGGTTAAATTTCCTTGTCAGCAGCCTCACCATGTGCAGCTTGCGGAATATGTAACAAATGCTTTCGTAAAAGAATCTTTTCCAGTATTGAAATATTCGGTTAATTTGACTTTGTCAGTGTTATAATATATCTCCACCAGTGCCTTTCACTGTCAAAGATGCCACAAAATCGGTTCAAAGAAAATTCAGTAGAAAAGGCACGTTCCCATCAGCACTTTCAAGACTATTTGAGTGGGAATGATCACTTTAACGTTCCTAAAATAATGAACACTTATTGAACTATCTGTTGAAAATTCACTGTTAAATATCTTTCATTTTGCAAATCGCACAAGCATTTCACCGCAAAACAACACTTGAGTTGTGTTAGAATTCACAGCAACTTAACATCTAGCCTAGCCTTAGGCACGAGTAATATTGTTCTAATTCACAGCATTCGGCACAGCAACTGTCAGTGCTTGTCAACACAGCAAACAGCATACTAAAGAAAAATAAATAATAGCCCCGAATTTTCAAAAATTGTGCAGCTCAGAGCACTGTTTTGGGCACAGAATGCGACAGCACACAGCATCGTCAGTCCAGAGTTTCAGCACAACAGTCCTAGGTCAACACACAGCCTAGGTCAGCACAACAGCCATGGTCAACACACAGCCTAGGTCAGCACAACACACATCTTCGGTCAACACAACAGCCTAGCTCAACACAGCTTCGCTTAGTTCACAGCTTCGGTCAGCACACAGCCTCGGTCAACACAACAGTTGCTCAGCACACAGCAACAATGCGTTAAGGTGTTGTGGTGAGCGCTGAGGTGTCCGCGCGTGGTATGGCAGCGCCGCCCCGTCTCAGCTGGGTATGAAACGCGTCAACAAACGACTGTGCTAATTAACGTGTAAATATTTCGTAGTGTTGATATCTTGACGCATAACCTACATGTTTATATGACACGACCGAATTATATTTTTAGTAAAGTAATTATCAAGTGTGGAAATAATTGACTAAAGCATTTATTAAGGTAATGATAATTAGGTGGGTTGCCGCTTTGCGAACTCAACATGTACTCTTGTGAAACGCTGGTTAGCATTGAGAAGGTGATTAGGGCATCTATGTATGATTCGTTCTCGATTTACAATCAGGGAAATCTTGGGTTCGCATCCCAGGTGGGACCTAAGTGGGTTGGGCATGTTTCCTGTGACTTAATGACTATTTACCTAGCAGTAAATAGGAGTTAGTTAGCTTGTTGTGGGGCTGCATACTAGGGAAGGTCAGTAGTCTGACCCTGAGGGAAACTTCGGTATAAGTCTAACGTAACGAATAAAAGCTGCCTGTCCCCGATAAAATGAATTATTAATTATTCATATAGTCCTATGAAATTCATGTCCATTATACCTAGTGGACCACTTTTGACGTTGTTGGGGGCGGAAAGTTGACAAGCCTGAATGGCTACCCTATTTCCATACAATAATTTGTTAACTATATTATTACATTGCTTTATTTTTTATTAAATTAATAACGTTGTTATTTGGACTGCGATTCAATCAAACAGATTGTTTAGTGAAATTTTAATATTTAGTATTGTTACCCATTCCTGACTTTCATTTTTTATGACTATATTTTTATAGAAAACAAAGTTTATCGGTGACTAGATAATATTTTATTAGTATTATGATGTCAACAGAACCATTTCTGCTGACATAATAATAGTTATAATAATTCATTGTCTCGGGGGACAGACAGCCAGTGTATATATACATGTTAGGCTTATATCAAGGTAACCCCCCCCCCTTCCAAGGATGCAACCCCACAACCAGCTGACTGACTACTGGGTACCTATTTACTGCTAGGTGAACAGGGGACATTAGGGTAATGGGAAACACGTAAACCCATTTGTGTCCCGCCTGGGATCCTGTATAGACCTGTATTATGTAATTAATAAGGGCCATGTTGTCATCTTAGCTCTTTATCTTATAAGATACTGATTTATTGAGCTGATGGTCGCTGATAGCAATGGCCTGCGGCTTGTCAGGTCAAAACCTCTACCTCCTGATAGTAAACTTGACCCCCTTAACCTCTTTTATCTCTCCCTCAGCGACTCCTTCGAGCGGGGCGTCGCCGACTACTCCCTGGAGTACCTTCCCCCTAGTAAGTCTCCGGACAAAGTGGCAAGTGATAGTGATGCTGTTTGGGAGAGATTATACAAGTGATGTGATGCCGGGGGCTGCTAATAGGACATGTTCAGTTCTTGACGAAGAATGTTTGGAGGTGGATGCTCATTGAGGTGATGAATGAGGAGGATGGAGATGGATGAAGGTGGTGAGGATGGTGTTGAAGGAAGTGTTGTGAGGTGTTGATCACTTCAAGTGGTGCTGGAGCACTTTGTTGATTGTTAATGTTATTGTGTTGGTGCAGAATGTTGAGGGAGTGTGTATTCGCCTAGTTGTGCTTGCGAGGGTTGAGTTTCGGCGCTTTGGTCCCGTCTCTCAACTGTGTGTGCTGGTGAGAGAGAAAATGATGGACAGAGCCATCACTCTGTCCAACTCAACTGGATATCACACTGTTATCCGGTTGAGAGACAACGTAACCAGTAAAGATTATAACCCCGTTCTGATCTCCTCCTTCAGCCTTCAGGTCTGGCGCCGCGGCCCCAACAGTCTTCGGGACCGGACTCTTCAAGAGCGCCTTCAAGCCTGGCACCTTCCCATACAACATTGGTCTGGACAGCCCTGAGGACCTGGCCTACTACTACCTGAATCAAAACAACGTGAGTTTAGTGCCTTGCCTACGCGAAATTCTTGTGTTCCTTGTGTTGTATCTTTTAATATGTAATTTATGCCCGCAGACATGCGCACTCATTATCACGCACTCACGCACTATCATGCACGCACGCATTACTTCGGGGGTTAGTACATCAGTGTGCTAACACTTATGTACTAACACTTAAGACGATGACGAATGTACTTACACACTTAAAAAGGTGTGTGTGAATTAACACATACACACATACATACGCACACACGCACACAAACACAAATGATGTCTTGTAGCTGAGCGGACAGTGCGCAGGACTCATAATTCTGTGTCCCGGGTTCGATTCTCAGACCAGGCAGAAACAAATGGGCAAAGTTTCTTTCACCCTGATGCACCTGTTACCTAGCAGTAAATAGGTATCTGGGAGTTCAGTCAGCTGTTATGGAGCTGCTTCCTGGGGATGTGTGTGTGATGTGTGGAAAAAAAATTAGTTAGTAGTTAGTTACAGTTGATTGACAGTTGAGAGGCGGGCCTGAAAGAGCAGAGCTCAACCCCCGCAAGCACAACTAGGTGAATACACAAACACAAGTATGATAGGGCATCATGAATCAGCCAGACTAGATCTAGGTAATCACCCTGAACGAGTCAGACATAAGGGAAGTCAGGTCAGAACCCACCATAGCCAATGAGTGACCAGGCACTGTGTCTTAACATTTGAGTATCTGGTGGAAGTAGGATTAAGCCATCCAAGGAATGGACCGAAAAGTAAATGGCTGGAATACCAAAGGGGAAACTATGATGATCCTGGGAGCCGGTCGGCCGAGCGGACAGCACACTGGACTTGTGATCCTGTGGTCCCGGGTTCGATCCCGGGCGCCAGCGAGAAACAATGGGCAGAGTTTTTTTTTCACTTTATGCCCCTGTTACCTAGCAGTAAAATAGGTACCTGGGTGTTAGTCAGCTGTCACGGGCTGCTTCCTGGGGTTGGAGGCCTGGTCGAGGACCGGGCCGCGGGGACAATAAAGTTCCGAAATCATCTCAAGATAACCTCAAGATGAGAATAGAAACTTCCTAACAGGAATACCATGGGAGACAGAACTCAATAGAAAGACCAAACAAGGCATAAGAATGAAGGTAACCGCAGAAGGCCTTATTGGCACATACGAAAATGATGGACTACATCACCCAGAAGTGTCAGGAGGCAGAAAACAGATTTATCCCAGGCCAGAAGGAAAACAAACAGAAAAGCAAAAGGGGAGCCCGTGGTTCAGTCAGGTATGTAAGGAAGAAAGACAGCTAAGCACAAGGACATGGAGAAAGTACAGAAATAGCAGGACACCAGAGAACAGAGAGCAGACGACATAGCAAATAAGCCAAGACCCAACCAAAACTGCTATACAGTCACTTCAGGAGGAAAACAATAGTGAAATTAGAGGTAATGAAATTGAAAAAGGGAAAAGGATGGGTACATAGAGAATGACAAAGAGGTGTGTGTGAAGAACTCAACAAGATATTCCAGGAGGTCTTTATAACAGAGCAAGGGGAAGATCCTGAATTAAGAGGGGTGGCAATAAACTAAGCAGACTTGGAAGATATTGAAATTAACAGAGATGAGGTTAGGAGGTATCTGCATGATCTAGAAGTGACTAAGGCTGTTGGACCTGATGAAATCTCACCATGGATGCCAAAAGAAGGGGCAGAAGCACTTTGCATACCACTATCTATGGTCTATAACAAGTCACTGGAAATGGGAGACCTACCAGTGAGTTAGAAGACAGCTAACATAGTCCCAATATGTTATTGGGACTATGGGTTCGATTCCCAGCCGAAGCAGAATATATGTGCAGAGATTTTTTCACCTGATGATTCTGCTTACCTAGCAGTAAATAAGTACCTGGGAGTTAGACAGCTGACACGGGCTGCTTCTTGGGATATATGTGTGTGTGTTTGTGTGTGTGTGTGTGTGTGTGTGTGTGTGTGTGTGTGTGTGTGTGTGAGAGAGAGAGAGAGAGAGAGAGAGAGAGAGAGAGAGAGAGAGAGAGAGAGAGAGAGAGAGAGAGAGAGAGAGAGAGAGAGAGAGAGAGAGAGAGAGAGAGGAGAAAAATCAAGACAAATGACGGTTAGAAAGTCGGGGTACAGGAGCTAACAGTTCGATCCTTGTGACACAAGTAATAAATACAAATGTTAAATCCATACACACGCACACCCTCAGGCACACAAACACTCCCTCAGAAGTGTGAGAACATTGTATTAATCTAAGAAGATTCAGAAGCCGGGGGCTACGAGCCTAGCTCGACCCTGGTTGTACATATAGACTTAGGGCAATGAAGAACATTCAGGTGTATTAAATCCTGAACCTAGTTGGTACACTGCTCTTCCCATCACAGCAGCTGCTGTACCAGGTGTTGCTGTAGTCTTGATACACTCTGTTCTACCCACCACAGCAGCTGCTGTACAAAGTGTTGCTGTGGTCTTGATACACTCTGCTCTACCCACCACAGCACCTGCTGTAAATATTTTCTCTCCCACAGAAGCCGCAGACCCGAAGTGAACGCGTCAACACCCTCACCCAAGTGCTCAACACTGCCGGGTACGACATCTCCCTCGACGACCTCTACCGCTACCCTGGCCTGAGGACTGCCATCGCGCAAGGAGATGGAGAGCTCCTCGTCAACCACTCCGGTGAAGTGTTCTACCGCCCCGGACCTCCAAAACCGGCGCAGGAGGCGGGAACGGGAGTCCAAGTTGCCAAGAAGTGATCAACCATCTCCAAGAACTGTCTGCTGGGGGGGAAGAAGGAGAAGGTCGGGTTCTTAAGTCCCAAACAAGCTGAGGACCTCTGCGACGCGCGGAGTTTCGCGCCAACAGCAGGGGCGACTGTGGCATCTTCAAGTGTACTTTGACTCCCCGGCGATTGTTAGGAAACTGCCATATCCCTCAATGACCTTTCTCCCCTTCCTCCCTTACTCTTTCCATATATCTTTATTGCTTAATATATATATATATATATATATATATATATATATATATATATATATATATGTCGTACCTAGTAGCCAGAACGCACTTCTCAGCCTACTATGCAAGGCCCGATTTGCCTAATAGGCCAAGTTTTCATGAACTAATGTTTTTTCGACTACCTAACCTACCTAACCTAACCTAACCTACCATTTTTCGGCTACCTAACCTAACCTAACCTATAGAGATAGGTTAGGTTAGGTTAGGTAGGGTTGGTTAGGTTCGGTCATATATCAACGTTAATTTTAACTCCAATAAACAAAAATTGAACTCATACATAATGAAATGGGTAGCTTTATCATTTCATAAGAAAAAAATTAGAGAGAATATAATAATTCAGGAAAACTTGGCTTATTAGGCAAATCGGGCCTTGCATAGTAGGCTGAGAAGTGCGTTCTGGCTACTAGGTACGACATATATATATATATATATATATATATATATATATATATATATATATATATATATATACAATCTTTGGACAACACCCACCAGTGGGACTCGAACCCAGAAAGCACAACTACCTTCCAGTAGCTGGCATAACTAGTATGCTTTAACCCACTACGCCATCAGACCTTACAAAAGAAGTAGATAGTTCGAGATATATATCTCAAACATCTCTACCTCCCGAAGGCACCAGATGAGTGAGGGGTCAGTCTGCATTTTTCGTCAAGCCACTGTCATTGTGAGAGAACTCGTGTCCAGCTTATAAGCCTATTATAGGCTTATAGGCTTATAAGCTTATAGGCTTATAGGCTTATAGGCTTATAAGCTGGACACATATATATATATATATATATATATATATATATATATATATATATATATATATATATATGACCGAAGATGTACTGAAGTGATATAATAAACAAACTTCTTTTTTAAATCCTCTTGTTTATTTTTACCAAAACCCATAATTAAAATATGCACTTAATGAACACACACACACACACACACCGGGGTGCCAGTGGCTGTGAGGATAGCACGCTGAACACGTGATCCTGTGGCCAGGGTTCGATTTCCGGCGCCGGCGAGAAACGATGGGCTGAGTTTCTTTCACCCTATGCCCCTGTTACCTAGCAGTAAATAGGTACCTGGGAGTTAGTCAGCTGTCATGGGCTGCTTCCTGGGGTGTGTGTGTTGTGGTGTTGATTGACAGTTGAGAGGCGGGCCAAAAGAGCAGAGCTCAAGCCCCGCAAGCACAACTAGGTGAATACACACACACACGGTAAGGTAATTGGAACCCCTGTGGGTAAGGTTGGATTATTTATTTATTTATTTATTTGCAATGACTAGGTCATTGCAAATAGGATTATAGCAATGACTAGGTCAAGAAGGGCGCCTAGGTCCAGCAGTATTATGACTGAAGAAGAGGATAGGTTTGTGAAGAAGATGATTGGGAAATTTGTAGAGAAGAGGGATGTTTGGATAGATGATCTAATCCAGGGGATTAAAAGTGAAATTTTTAATAGGATACGGATGAGGTTTAGAGACAAAAACGAGAATTTGTGGACTATACTCAAGAAGAAATCAAGAAGAGCAAAGTGGCATGGGAAAGTGAGATAACAAGGCTTGCAACTGAATTTGGCAGGAATAAGGGTAGCATGACAAGGGAAGGGGGAGTGGTGGGGAATGAAGTAGTGAGTGTGGGTGGGGTGGGTGTCAGCCAGGGGAGGAGGCGACCAGCACGACCCTTCACTGAGGAGGTCAATCATAATCCATAGATTACTTGAAGCCAAGGCATCGAGGCAGGAAAGGATGGAGATTGAAGATTTTGAGTTACAGGGGATCTTGAGAGATATCAGAGCCGAAATGGCAGGGAATGAGGTGGGGGATACATCGCCGCATTGGGGCGTACAACTGTAACAAGAAACGACCTGTCCTGGTACAGTTCACTAACAAGAAGGCTGTGGACAACAAACTGCAACACAAGCACTTACTCAGAGGTAGCAAAAACTATTACAACGTGTATATTGACAAATACATGACCAAAGATGAGCAAATAGCCCACATGGCGAGCCGTCCTCGAAACACCTCATCAAATTTGAGCGTACTTACCCACCCCAGTGCTAACCCACACCTGCTTCCCAGGTCACACCCTCCCCAAATCAGCCCTCCCTGCCCCTGCTTATCTCCCAAACACCTCCCCTGACCCCATTGCATTTGAATCCATCTGCTTCATCCCACATTCCAAGGATCCCCTCAAGCCCCCAACACCCGCCCAGCCCTCATCCCCTCAACCCCCAAAACCTGCTCAGCCCTCACCCCCTCTCCTTCCATGTGACCCCCTACCCTTGCAAGGGGGGCACATGGACCCACCAGTGGGGGACCCCCACCTCTTCCTCCATTTCCCTTTCCTCCCCTCCTGCCCCAATGCCCACACCTACCCCTGAGTTTCCCTTGACTAATACAACTTCCTTCCTCCTATCACTATCCATGTTTCATCCGCCCCTCTTCCCCCCACCCCATCTATCCTTCACCCCCCAACCTCTCAACCTTATGCTGCCTCTCAACCCCTCTATGCCTCTCTGACCCTCCCTAATCTTCAAACCCAGTATGCCCTTACTACTCCAGTTCCTACCTACCTTCCTAAATGCCCAACCCCCATTCGCCCCCCCAGGAACGCCTCCAGACCCCATTCACCCCCAGACACCCCCCCCAATCCCCAGTCACCCCCCAGATCCCCAGAGAAAGGGCGAATTCTGGTACCAGAGTTTCCATGAAGAATCTCAAGGTTTGGTACACCAATGCTGATGGGATATCTAATAAAGCAGAAGAGATAAAAGAATACTGACGTAGTTGCAATAGTATATAGCACAACTAAAATAATTTATATGATCTCAGATGCAATGTTTCCAGAGGGGTACCAAGTGATAAGAAAAAAAGGTCACAGAGACAGGGAGGGGGAGTGGCACTCCTAATAAGGCAGAAATGGAAGTTTGAAGACCTGGGAAATTGGGTTACTAACGAGAGCACACGCTTCATACATGGAACTCTGACAGCAGATGGGAGGAAGATTGTGATCTTTGTAATCTACAATCCCCCACCAAATAGTAGAAGACCCAGGCAGGAGTATGATGACAACAACAAGGCAGGTATAGATGAACTGCAGAAGGCAGTAACATTAGCCCACAGAATGAGAGCAAAGCTGCTGGTCATGGGGGACCTAAATCATAGAGAGATAAATTGGGAATCAAGGAATCCCCATGGAGGGGATGAAACGTGGGGAGCAAAGTTAGTAGATGTTATAGACAGGAATTTCCTAACAAAACATGTGAAGGAAGACACAGAGGAAAGAGGAGATGTACACAAGTTGATGTACCAGCTCCGGAATCTGTACACCAGTTGATTTACAGTTGAGAGGTTTCTGTCCACGCTGAGCTGGCCTTAAGACATCTGCGTTAAACTCGACAAGAGAGTTATCCAGTCTGGCACACTCGCCAGACAGGCACCCGGTATTCAGAGAAGTATATTGAATGTCATTTAAGTGTATTAATTGGCCAATTGTATGCTTGTTTAACTTTAATATATCCAATAAGTCTGTCTGTCGGTTATAGAGTGAGGCAACGCCTCATATTTCAGTAAGTTTATTAATATTGTAGTGCAGCAGCGTAATCTTTTTCCAAGCATAAAGACACTCTCGAGGTAAACAAATCATCATGAGTGTCCCTTGTGTGGGAAAAACTTCAGTTGAGGTGACTAAACCTCTTCATATAAATTGGATATATATATATATATATATATATATATATATATATATATATATATATATATATATATATATATATATATATATATATATGCAAACAAGCCTGAATGGTCCCCAGGACTATATACAACTGAAAACTCACACCCCAGAAGTGACTCGAACCCATACTGCCAGGAGCAACGCAAATGGTATGTACAGGGACGCCTTAATCCGCTTGACCATCACGACCGGACATAAGGAAGTGATAGCCGAAGCTATTTGAACCACTTCCCCGCCGGCACTCGGATGGTAATCTTGGGCATAGCATTTTATCAAATCACCTCATTCTTTGGGGCACACGTGAGGAACACAAATGCAAACAAGCCTGAATATCACTTCCTTATGTCCGGTCGTGATGGTCAAGCGGATTAAGGCGTCCCTGTACATACCAGTTGCGTTGCTCCTGGCAGTATGGGTTCGAGTCACTTCTGGGGTGTGAGTTTTCAGTTGTATATAGTCCTGGGGACCATTCAGGCTTGTTTGCATTTGTGTTCCTCACGTGTGCCCCAAAGAATGAGGTGATTTGATAAAATGCTATGCCCAAGATTACCATCCGAGTGCCGGCGGGGAAGTGGTTCAAATAGCTTCGGCTATCACTTCCTTATGTCCGGTCGTGATGGTCAAGCAGATTAAGGCGTCCCTGTACATACCAGTTGCGTTGCTCCTGGCAGTATGGGTTCGAGTCACTTCTGGGGTGTGAGTTTTCAGTTGTATATAGTCCTGGGGACCATTCAGGCTTGTTTGCATTTGTGTTCCTCACGTGTGCCCCAAAGAATGAGGTGATTTGATAAAATGCTATGCCCAAGATTACCATCCGAGTGCCGGCGGGGAAGTGGTTCAAATAGCTTCGGCTATCACTTCCTTATGTCCGGTCGTGATGGTCAAGCGGATTAAGGCGTCCCTGTACATACCAGTTGCGTTGCTCCTGGCAGTATGGGTTCGAGTCACTTTTGGGGTGTGAGTTTTCAGTTATATATATATATATATATATATATATATATATATATATATATATATATATATATATATATATATATATATATATATATATATATATATATATATATATATCATTGAACATATAAATTAAGTTAACAATTGCTTGCTTAGTTATCTTTAATTTATCTAGTACTTAGTTAACAGTACTTAGCCCACATTTAAGGTCATTTAATATCATGCTTCTACTATTTAAATTGTTGAAATTGTTGTGTTATTAGTAAAAGAATATATTGGCTGTTGATAGTTATGGTGCTAGGCTGGACTATGTACATGTTTAAATCCCTGCTTTAAACAGAATCAGTGTTCAGTCATAGAACTGAATTTATTGAAATCTTATCCTTGTATAAAAAATACAAGTTAATGTGAGATACTTGTCTGCAGGTGGACTGGAACTTCAATCATCTAATTCATTCACCCCACCTGCCCCTTACAGCCCACAATCTGTCATTAGGAAAAGGGGAGCTAGGCTTTATGCCCCTAGCTAGAGATGTTAGTTTAATTAATTTGCAGACAGTAATTTTAATTTAGTACAGTACAAGTCCCTAGAAGCTCTCCTCTCATATCAATCCCGGCAGGTTTTTCCCACATTTATGGCCCTTCGTTTACCGAATATTATTCCAGCAAATACATAAGAAACTTCTTGATTTTGCATTTGAATAATTTTTACATATTCTAGCCTAACCTAGCTAACAGCCAATATTTATAATATCTATATATTTAAGTGAACAAATTGTTTACAGTGGCTTAAACCACCATATCTATTACCTAGTAAACATTCATAGCATACTAGTAACAATTCTGTGTAAAAAACCACAGTACATAATTTTATCAGTGTCAAAGACACAATTACATTTTACTCATATATATCTCAATTGTGGTAACATATATACACACATTAAGTGTATTATCTAGCATTTTCTGTAATCAACTGATTTTCAGAGCTGCTCATTACAAAATACTCTTTTAAAAAAGTGTTTTTAACACAATAAGAGCATTTCATTACAATATATCTATAATCAACTGTATCAAACCCCATTACAGGTAAAGCCAGTAGGCAATCTACTGTATTTAATCAAGGCCCCTATTAGGGTAATAGATCTTGTAATAATTTTGCAAAAATAGTATCATTTACTATTTTAAAAAAAAGTTATTACAAAATTTACCGATTTGGTGCATTCGGATGACAAACCAAATTATTACTTTTAATAATTGAGCACCTGTTACATCCAGATTCCAGGGAGGAAATGAAGGACGATCTTTGGAATCATTACCTAAGTAGACAGGAAAGTTCATTTATCAAAATACATTAACATATATATATTTTTATAAAAAAAAGAGAAAATATCTCTGAAACTCGGAAAATCCAGATGACTTCTAATTCTTCACCTGCTACAGCAACAGGAAAGAAAAGGACACAAATTGTCTAAAAAATCACTTGACTCTACAACTTGACAGATGTCAAGAGTTAGCTAATCAAGTATCTCTTGATTAAATCATCTTAAATAACAGAATTAAAACTTCAGTTGAAAATTTGATCAAATCAAAGACCTTTCTGAGACTTATTTAGCAGAAAAAGCTAATGCTGATTTAACCCAAAGGGAACTTCAGGATATCAGAGCTGAAACAGCAATTTATGAAAATAAAATCCAGGATCAGATAGATCCTTTAATCAAACTTGCATTACAAGCCTTAACCCAATCAAATGTGAGCTCATCCACTCAGCAGGGTACTGCAACTATCACACATATAGTAGCAGAATCGAGTTGAGAATGGTCCAGGACGGACCGAAACGTCGTCGTCCCTTCACCTTCTAGTGTGTGGTCTGGTCAACATATAGCAGCAGAGCTCCCAAAGGTACATTTACCATATTTTGAAGGCCAAGTAAGAAGAAAGGCATTGCAGATCATTGCTAATTTGTCATGTATGGATGAAGATTATGATTAAGCCATTCAATTGTTACATGCTAAGTACAATGAATACTAATCAAGAAACTTGAAGGCCTACTGGCTACATCTATCAGTTGAATGATAAAGTCATCACTTAGCTAAACAGCATATCATTAATCTTAATCTACAGCCTACAGGCCTATTTAAATCAGGTGATAGACAAATGTCATCATCATTTGGCTACAATAGTCTACCATTGGGGAATTAAGACCAATCTTAATCTCACATCACAATCTGATTGGCTAAACATGCCCCTCATCACTAATCTACAATCTGAAATGCTAAAAGCCCATTGACAATGTCAATCCAAGTATTATCATTCATCTAAGATAACTATCTTAATCCAAAAATATAATATTGATCACCTAATCTCATATCTCATGCTTTCACTGGAGTGAAAGCAGCCTCAGAAACTCTGAAGGACAATCAAGCATCTCAAAGAGACTTACTTAATAGAAAGGCAAAGCCGAGAAAAAATAAAAAGCAAAATGCTTCATCACATCCTGAATAATGTAAATACACATTATTACAAATACAATTCATCCTTTAAAGAAATTCTTGGAGGAGTACAAGTGTTACATGCTTGTATGACCTACTTTGCATGTAATTACTTACCTACAAGTGTTACATACTTGTAACAATATCATATCACAAGAAAAAATCACTAAAGGTGAATCCACGGACAAAAACAAAAATGTCCTAAACTGGCAATCAGAAATCAAGGCAACAAAACTCCTCTTCTGCAAAGTGGAAACAGAGTAATGTTGGCTCATATGCTATATCACCCACAGTTAACATATCTGTAGGAAATCAAGCTCCCAAGACAGATAAGACAAAAGGAGCTACAAATGCACCAAGATGTTTATTCTGTCAGGAAGCACATACCTATCAATGCTCAGCCTATGCAGAAGCAGGCTGTGCCAACAGAATCAATAATCAAACTATATCACAGGCAAAGCCAAAAGAAGATAATTCTTCACCAGCTGTACAATACTGTAAAGTACAGGAGTAATGTCAATGCCTTAATAGCAAAAACAATTACTATAGATACATTACCAACTGCACAGCTGGAACTAATCAGTCAAGGAGTTAGCATTAAAACAAGAATACTAGATCTTAAAGCTTCAACTCCTGAAAAATCACATCATACAGAAACTGTAATAGTGGCTTGACTAGGCAAAGAACAGTCACCACTAAATATCCCCCACATGATTGATGACGGATTGGAATCTGTGCATAAATTGTGGCTACTTGATGCAATAGGAATAATTCCTGAACAACAGAGTCCTGATGATGTCTGTAGATATAATCAATACTTAGAAACTGTACAGTACCATGATGGACAGTACTGGGTAAGGCTACCATGGAAAATCAACCATAAAACCTTACCTACCAACTATCACATGGCTTATAGTCATTTTAAATCTCAATTAGCAAAGCTAAGAAAAAGGCCAGAGCATTTAAAACTCTACCATGAGATTATTGCTCAACAATTAAAGAATAAATTTATCGAAGTCGTGAAACACGACAATAAGCAAACAGACTATTTTTTTACCACACATGGCTGTAATGAGAGAATCAAAAACAACTCCTTTACGGATAGTTTTTAATTGTAGCTCTAAATCTGAACCCCAAGGAACCAGTCTAAATGATTGTATGCAAACAGGTCAAAGTCTAACTCAGAAATTGTATGACATACTGCTGAAGTTTAGACTTAATAAATATGCATTTTCAGCAGATATAAGCAAGGCCTTTCTAAGAGTTGACTTACAGGAAGAAGATAGGGACTTCACTAAGTTTCTATGGGTAGAGAACCCAGAAGATATTAATAGTCCAATTGTGACTTACAGATTCTCCTCTGTTCTCTTCGATGCTAAAAGTAGCCCATTTTTGCTGCAAGCCACTCTAGATACTCATCTAAAGAAATCATCAAGTCCTTATAAGGCTGAAATCAGTCAGAATCTATATGTAGATAATTTTCAAGGGACAGTTAACAGTACTACTGAACTGTTACATATATATCAAGAGGCCAACAAGGAGCTACAAGGTGCCAACATGCCACTACAATCATGGGCCTCTAATAATGCAACACTGAATAATCAAATAGCAAGAGATTACCCTGAATATCACGTACCAGAATCACCAAAAGGGTTAGGTATGGAATGGGATCTAATCTCAGACACAATATCAATCAAATCTGTACCAGTAAATTATTGCATAGTTACAAAAAGGGATTTGCTTTCACAAGTTAGCAAAGTATTCGACCCACTTGGTCTACTAAATCCTTTAACTATCAAATGGCGTTTATTCGGTGCAAGAAGCTTGGAAGACTAAAGTTGGTTGGGATGATCCACTACCACTCCAGTTACAAAAAGCTTGGATGGAAGTGGCTCAAGAACAAACTCTAGTCGAAAAGATAATCTTTCCGAGACACATAGTCGAGGAAAATGATGAAGTAACACTACATGTATTCACAGACTCGTCAGCCAAAGCTTTTGGAGCTTGTGCTTACTTAGTGACTTCCCATCAATCATACCTTATCACCTCTAAGGCCAGAGTTGCTCCAATTAAAAAAGAGGACTTTGCCTCAGATGGAACTGACTGCATTGCTAACTGGCACACGCTTAGCAGTGCATATCAAACAAGTCTTGTCTACCATGAACATCAAAGATGTCATTATATGGTCTGACAATGAAGGCTGTCTTACAATCGGTACGAAACGACAACTGTCTGACTCCGTATGTAAGAAATCGCGTCTCAGAAATTAAAGAAATTTCTTCAGGCTTTCAGTTGTTGTATGTACCAACAAAAGTTAATCCAGCTGATCTCTTATCAAGAGGTATGACGTTTAAACAGTTTGCTCGTTACTCCTCGCTCATCAAATTAATCAATGTAACACAGAATGTATTTCATTATCTCAGGAAAAGAGGTATAAAATACACTTTTCAAGATGCACTTATCTATTGGGCAAGACAAACCCAGAGAGAATCTTCCGCATAAGTTAAAACACAATCTCGGTCTGTGGATAGACCAAGAAAATCACAACATTCTGCATTGTGGAGGGAGACTTAAACACGCAAATATCAATCTAGATACTGTGCATCCATGGTTTTTACCAAAAAATCATTGGATCACAAGGTTGATTGTGTTACATACACAACAACACATCATCAAACATGGAGGAGTGTTAGACACACTCACATATCTCAGACAGCAGTATTGGATTCCTCAGGGAAGACAGTCAGTCAAATCAATCTTGAAGAATTGCATGATATGCCGAAGGTACGATGCAAGAACTTGCTCTTATCCAGGGCCACCAACCCTACCAAAGGAACGAGTGGTCCATCTACATCCTTTCGAGACGACAGGAGTAGATTATACCGAAGCAATATATCTAACAGGGACTGCAGATAAGAAACCTATCAAGGCATACATCTGTCTGCGGTCATATTCAATGAAACATATATATACATACATACATACATATATATATATATATATATAAATATATATATATATATATATATATATATATATAAAATCACGTTTATTTTCGTGATATACACACACATATTATTATATATATATATATATATATATATATATATATATATATATATATATATATATATATATATATATATATATATATATATATATATAAAGCGGTGAACTGTAATGCCAATCCTGACCTTAAAAGCTTCATTGAAGGTTGTAACAGAACCCATGAGCACCACACCAGAAACAAATACCTTTTTGACATTCCAAGAGTACAACTTAATCAAACTAGAAATGCTCTACAAATCAAGGGACCCAGAATGTGGAATGACCTCCTCAATCATGTTAATGACTGTACCTCTCTCAACCAATTTAAGATAAAAAATAAGCACTACCTAATTAACTCCCTGTAACCTACCTTACCCCTATATTGTCAACCCATGTCTGTTATTTTTAAACAATGCTGTTTGTCGACCAAACTGTATTTTTGCTGTTTTTCTGCCATGTTCCCCTTTTTTATTTTTTTATTTTCTCAACACATTTTATACTTTAATCTTAATTAGTATTAAGTTTTAGTCTTTAGTGTTTTTCCTGCCCGAAACGCTTTGCGTAGGAGTGGCTTTAGGCATTGTATACCTGCTTGATGGGGTTCTGGGAGTACTTCTACTCCCCAAGCCCGGCCCGAGGCCAGGCTCGACTTGTGAGAGTTTGGTCCACCAGGCTGTTGCTTGGAGCGGCCCACATACCCACCACAGCCCGGCTGATCCAGAACTTCTCTTAGAAAACAGTCCAGTTTTCTCTTGAAGATGTCCACGGTTGTTCCGGCAATATTTCTTATAGTCGCTGGGAGGACGTTGAACAACCATTGTATGTACTAGCTCTATCTATAAATTCATCAATATTTGTATCACCCCTTGTATGTATGTACTTTACCTAAATAAACATTTGAATTTTGAATTTGAAATGGGCAGTGTTTTACCCTGATGCCCTGTTCACCTAACAGTAAATAGGTACCTAGGAGTTAGACAGCTGATATGAGCTGCTTCCTGGGGAGTGTGTAACAAAAAGGAGGCCTGGTCGAGGACCGGGCCGCGGGGACGCTAAGCCCCGAAATACCCCAAGATAACCTAAGCTAACCTATCCTAACCTAGTCTAACACAGCCTAACCTAGTCTAACACAGCCTAACCTATCATA